>NC_137782.1:108340944-108604944 GCF_963455305.1 Plecotus auritus
TCTCAGACACTGGGATTTCTAATCCTTTCCCTTCAGCAGTGTCTCAAGATGTATCCTCCTTCATGGCTGAAATTCAAACAAACAAACAAACAAACAGAAAAACAGTAGTTAAAGGCCAGATGACCCATAGCGGACCCCTCCTCCGGACACAAATTCCAAGCCAAGCTTAAAGTAGCCAACGTGGATTCTGACTTCAAAGGAGACCAGTTGTCACAGCCTCTGGACCGTACTCCAGCGCAGCACAGTGTTAGGGGAGCCTCGGGGCATCCACGCCCTGGTCCCTGGGCAAGGGTGTCCATGCTAAGTGAGTCCCTGGGCCCAGTGGCACCCCTGCCCTCGCACCTGCAGGCTTGGAGACCATGCCCCTGTGTAGGGCAGAACTGATCAGCGGCCGCTAGGCTTCCAAAACTCTGTGGACCCTGTCAAGTGAGATTTTTTTTAAGACTCGTTTTTGGACAGCTAACTTTAAATCTGCTGCCCTTTTCTCCACTTCCTGTGTCAGAGCACAGAAGCTTGGCTTTTGCGGAGCAGTCCCTTTTTAGATGTGTTCCGTGTTTTGAAGAATTTACTGCCCCACTCAGCATCTCAAATAATTGGATCGATGTTGCCGAGCCAGGGTTCAGCCCAGAGTGACGCTGTAGGACCGTGCTGAGGTCCTCTGAAGTCTTGGATGCTGCTGTGAGGGCAGCAGTGGACAGACAGGACATCAGCTCACAGTCAGCATCAGCCGGGAGCGCTGGTCCACAGAGGCCTTTAGCTACTGCATTGCTTTCTGTCTTCAGCCATCCTCGTACCATCTCCATGATTTTGCAAAGTCTGTATCACCTGAGTGATTATTTACATACTTTCCCTTGAAACGACTTGGAAAACCACTGTCACTATAAACACAAAGTCACCGTAGAAGAAAACGGGTGACTCTCGCACTGTTCCTGTCAGTTGATGTGGCACTGACTTCCTGGCATGCTCAGCTCTGATTCCTGGGCTGCCACCTGCTGGTCCCCCGCCTGCCTGCCCAGCATGCTGTTGGAAACACAGTCTCTCTGGCCTGGCTGCTGTCTGGCACTTCCGCCTCTGCGCCCCTCCTCACGCTGACTTCACTCAGTGGACAACTGTCAGATTCACCCCAAGAGACTTGAATCTTGCTTCTCATCAAGGTTATCCTTCAGAATCCAAATTTTCCCTTGATTTCAGTTTGCAAGGCTTGGGTGCTTACAACTTCCCCGAGAGTCCAGACACTGGGTAGCTGAGAGCCAGAGGGGTCAGGTCCTAGGAAGGTGTGGAGGGACCCAAATCCCCACAGTGGGCGTGGCTCCAGGTCCTTAGCCCTCCAGCTGCCTGGAGCAGGACGCTGTGCAAAACAGCCTTGTCCTGATGCTCCGAGAAACTCCAACCGCATTCATTTTTCACTTGTATTTGAAGAGCCCATCCCCTCACCTAACGAGGTAGTTGAAGGTCTTTTAGGTGTGTATTTCTCCCCAGTGTTGGTGTTGTTTTTACTAGTATTTTATTTAACTTTGCCAATAGTACATGTTCACAGCAGAAAATTCAGGGATTGCAAAAATGGAAGGTAAAAATCATTCTTGAGTCAAAGTCACCATGTAGAGATGAAGACTCCTTAAATGACTGTTAGGGTGACAATGAACTTCTTTCTGCAATCATAAGGGAAGCCTGTTGGCAGGGTGCACATCCTGGACCTTGAGGGCCTGGACCACAGGTCGGGAGTGGTCTTGAGCAGCCACAGGCCAGGTCTTCTTAATCAGGGATTGAGTGACACAGCAGGTGGGCCCAGTAGTTTGCACTTTTACCAACATTTTGTTGAGCCTCCTGAGCTCATCCTTTATTTTCTCCCAGCTGCTGGGGGCTCGCACTGTGAGCCATGGTTAGAGCCAGGGCCAGCCTCCCAGGGCCTCCAGCTCAGGCTGCCACCAGGGCCTCCCCTTAGACCACAGCCCGTGAGGCACACAGCCCAGCTCTTGTCCCTGGGCTCCCTGTGCCTGCTGTCTCTCCTTCTAGGCCGCAGTGTGATCGCCCACCTTGGCATGGGAATTGCAGCCCCATTTCTCACTGTCCTTCTCTGCCCCAGGCCCTGGGAACCTAATACCAAAGGGAGTGGCTCCACCCAGAAGCAGCCTTGATGGCACTGATGCCTCCACTGACCCAGCCACCAAGCCCCGGCCATCAGAGCTGGGCTCCGGGGCCTGTTCATCCGCAGCCATCACTACAGCTCCTTCCAGCTACACCTCCACCCCCACGTCCCGGCGCCTAGACCGCACCCACGGTGAGTCACGGTCCCTCCAAACCAAGAGTGATGAGCATCTCGGCCCGAGGTCCTTCCCAAAGACCCCGGTTCACAGGGGCAGGAGGCGCCTCTCAGACTGAGAGCTGGTCAGCAGGTGGGTGAAGCTGTGGACATGTTTGGTGTCCCACAGACACAGGTTCAGAGCTCAGCTCTGCCTGTAACTGTGCGAGTTTGGGAAGGTAACTCCGCCATCTGGGGGCCTGGGCCTGAGCCCTGGAACCCACACCACTGCTCAGGAATTGGTGGCACCAAGCGGCTTCCTAAGGGAGGTGAACCGTCCTTTGGGCTACAATCAGGCAATGTTGGAGGTTTATTCTCCAGGGAGGAGACTTGACAGGGTCCTTGCACTGGAGGCCGGTCCATGGAATGGAGGGCAGGTGTCCTAGACGGAAAAACAAGGAGGTTCAGGAGGGATTGACAGGTTGGATGTCCTCCAGATGCCAGTAGCCAAGCGTGCTCGCACCTTAGATGGGATGTTACATCCTCTTCAAGGCATCTGATTAGCGGGAGGCATTCCCAGCAGAGCAGTCTGGTCACATCTTGCCAGAGGGAGCCCATGGGAAGTCAGGGTCCCCGGACACCTGAGGAGCTCCTGCAACATCTGAGACAAACTGATTTGAGAGCAACAGAGTCAGCGGGCATTAGGCACAGAGACAAAAGCTTTAAAATGCCCGTCGTGACCTCAGAGTGAGCCACTTTGCACGGTGAAACCAGACCAGGATGCTATGAAAAGAAGCATCTGGGGAAGAGCACTGGGAAATTTAAAATATGCAACAGCAGGAGAGAAATAAAGCTTAAAACTTAAAAAGACATTCTGCTTCTAACCTAGAGATGAAGAATCCGAGGACAGCAGAAAGAGCTGAAAATGACTGTCCCGGGGGTGTTAGAAACTGAAGAGAAGGGCTTATGATTTTTCATAATCTTACCTCCCACAGGACCCTGGAAGCCATGGCATGCATAACCGTGGTTTGACAAGCCCAGCAAAGACAGACAGGGTCCCTGCCCTCGAGGCTGCCTGGGGCAGCTTCAGGACCTGGCCCCTTGTTTACAAATCAGAAGCACCCCTGGGAGAAGATGAGGTGAGTGAGCACAGGGCAGGAGGCAGTCCCTCTGTGCTCCTGGGCAGACGCTGAAAAGGCAGCCACTCACTGTTGGGTGTCAGGGGCGCGGTGCCTTGTGGGGCTGGGGCGGGCTTGCTCCGTGTCCCTTGTGGGCACTCAGCAGTTGGCCCGGTCTCCCAGGCTCTGCAGAGCAGAAGCCCTGCCTGGGCTCCAGCAAGAGCCAGGAGCACCACGTCCCATGGGCCTGCCAGCGGCCTGTGTGGCTCCAGGCCCAGCCCTCCAGGCTAACCCTTGGGCTGTCTCAGCCTGGATCCCACCCTGAGCCAGAGCCCAGGCCTGTTCAGATGCCTGCTGACCCTGCCCAAGGGCCCCTCTCACTGCACACCCAGCACTGCCCACGGCGATTCCCTGGCAGCCCAGAGCTCACGCTCAGGTGGACCTAGAACTGTCTGCAAAATGGAGACCCTGGTGTCAGTTTGTGGGGGATGCAGGGCTGCTGTCAGAGAACAGCTGGCAGGCCTGAGGCACATGGCATCTTAGTCCTTCTCAGGGAAGAGCAGTGACCGGTGGCCCATGGATACTTGACATTGCTGGGAGGAGCTGCTGGTGCAGGCTCAGTCTCTAGGGAACCCACATCATCCCTCAGGTGGTGGTACTTTCCTTTTCCTTCCTCCAGCCCCTGGAGAGCCCAGGCCCCTGGGAGAGAATTGCTCTCAGGGCCCTGCTTTTGCTGCATCTGGCCCTGGAGCGGGGAGGGGCTCCCGGGACACTAAGTATCAGCTGCCTTTGCTGCATGGCCCTTAGGCCAGGACACTGCTGTCCTTTGGCGTCCCAGTCATTGCGCAGGCGGAAGTGTGACTTAAAGTTAAATCAGATAGAGTCCCGAGTGTGAGGCTGTCCCAGCAGGAGAAAAAGGGAAGAGATAGGACATGCAGGCACCTGTTCCCTAAGGACACGGTCCACCCGTCCCTCCCTCCTCCAGGAGCTGGACACGACTACACCTCAGGGGCTGGGCCAGAGTCAGAGGTGGCTGTCTCGCAAAAGGCCCAGGTTTCCCCGTGTATGTTCCAGGTCCGCTGAATCTCCAGCCCTATGTTCTCCGCGGGCTAGAATTCAGATGACAGCCCCTGTGAGCGGTCCCTGGAGCTCAAGTTCCCAACTGCAGGCAGCACGGGGCGTGGACGGTGTGTGGTGCCCTTCCGCCTGGGTTATCACACCTGTTTCCATCAACAGTGCTTTTCCTTCAAGCTAAGGCCTGTGTGCAAATCCCACACACAGAGGAGGTGAGTGAGGAGGTGTTGTGCTGAAGCGGGAATGGGGACCCACAGTTCCTCAACACCCTTTTCCTGCCTCCCCTAGGGGCCTAAGCATGCAGCTCCTGCTTACCTCCCTCCAGTGATGGGTGTCACTACTTCTGGAGGCTCTGACTCCTCTTGCTGGCAGGAAGCGCTAGTGGCCCAGGCACAGAGCACTGATTGCAGGAAGGTCTCACCTTCCTCACCTGGACTTTAGTTGCCCAGAGCAGCTCCCAGTTGAAAATTTCATCTTAGAAATTGGTGGAAACACTTGCCATCTCAAGTAGGCAGAAGGGAATCAGTGAATGATACCAGCCTTTTCAAACATTAACAGTTGCTTTGGGTTTTTATACTTTCTGAGAACAAAATCCTAGGAGGGTGGGAAGCTAACGTTTTGAATAAAGTGAAAACTGAGAGAGTTTCCATTGGATTCAGCTTCTGAAGTAATCAACAGTAAGTGTAGGAGTGAGCATTATCTCCTCCCTCCCATTGCCTAGAAAGCTCCATGGTGCTGGCATGGACTCTTACAACTTATGGGCAGAGACAGGCTCTGTGGGGAAACAGTGTGACACCCCGGAGCCCTCACATCTTCTCACTGGGTGGAGGGGAACAGGACAGGAGGAGTCGGCCACCGCTCTTAAAAGTGTCACTGAGGGGACAGATTTATGCCGAATCAGCTGAGGAAAAGGATCTTATTCCTTAGTGTTCTGATTCCTCGAGCTTCTCATATCAAGAGACAGAGGCGAAGGGGTGGGCAGTGCTGGGCTCCAATGGACGGAGGGTTTGGAGCCCGCTGATCTGTGTCACAGTTGCCTTTCAGTGACACGTCCTTTTCCAAGAGGAAGGTGGATGTTTCTGTTCAAGGTTTTTCTTTCTCAAAGAGGGGGCTGGTTCTGCTTCTGTGCTCTCCACGGAACCAAGTACTTTTTGGCTCACCCCCAGCCCCGCTGCTAACAGGCTTTTTCCGAATCCTGCTATTTGGGGAGTGGGCCAGGGCTGGGGAACTGGGTGTCCTGTGCCCCTGTGAGTCCAGAGCAGACTGCTTGGTGGGGCGGAAGCAGAGCTGCTCCTCGTTTGTCCCCGGTTCTTAGTGCAGTTCAGCTCAACACCAGCTGTGTGCAGGGAGGACGGGCACACAGTCCCTGTCCCCAGCTGTGACTGTGCGGTGGGACAAGCCCTGATGGTACACGGGGCGGGGCCGTGGGACTGCGTGTGCTGGGGGCATGGACCAGGAGGGGCGGTCTGCAGGCCTGGAAGGGACCGCCTGCCCTGGCCAGGTGGTGCTGCCCTCCCTGCAGCAGGTGCTCCCCCTCTGATCCAGGGAGGCAGGGAGGGCTGCCCTAGACACGCTCAGGCAGGCACACACCGCAGTCAGGAGGCCGGCTGCCCCACACTTGTCATCGTGAGGTCCATTTCTTTTCCCTTTGGGGCAGCTGTCAATTTGAGACAAAAAGAGGAGGAGCTGAAGGACAGCAAACAGTCACGGAAAGCCAGCATGTTCTTTCCTCCTGAGACCCAGCACACGCCCCTCGGACCCCTGAGGTGAAGCGGCCCCTGGAGCGGGCACAGGCTTCATTGTGCACACGTGGGCGCTCACTCTGCCCTGTCCTGGCTCCCGCCCTCACCAGGTGCCACTGTTCTGGTCTAGGCAGCGTGTTTCCACGTGTTCTAGAAAGCTCCATGTGTCCTAATGGTGGGCTCCTCACCCCTCCAACGCTTTGCTTTCCCAGAGCCATCCCGTTTGGTCTATACCGGAGTTCTGCGTGAAATTTCCTTTGTCAACAACATTGTTTGAGCCCCAGACCGCACAGACACAGACGCACAGGCTGTCATCCCGCACAGCCCATGCCCACTGTGCACGGGGCCTGACTCTCAGGGGAGGCGGGACCCCTCCTGGGGCGTCTCCAGAAACCGCGTCTGTCCTTCTGAGGGCGCTCCCTGAGCTGTGGCAGAATCGCTCTGTTCTGTCCTCCTTTGCAGACTGGATGGCGTAGTCTGGGCTAGACTGGGTCAGCGGCCCTTTCGGTTCAGGGTGGTCCTTTCCTCTCAGGGTCCCGGCCAGGCAGCTTAAGAGAGCCGCAGGGATGCGTCCAGTGACCGCTCACCTCGCGGCCTGAAGGGTAAGTCGTCCCTCCTTCTGGGCACTTTCTAGTGCCCTTGGATCTCCGCTCCGGGCTTGGTGCTATCTGTGTGATTTAAAGAAGACGATTAGCAAGTTCTTCAAAGCTTGATGGGTTTGCCTCCATAGGGCACACCATGCCGTTTCAGGTTCAGGCCTGGGAGTTTTCACGGATTGGGGTTCAGATCCCTTCTCCTCACTGACCAGCTCTGGGCACCTGGGCAAGCCACCCATCCTCCGAGTCTGAGTTCCTGCAGCTTCCGGAAGGGGACAGGTCCGTGAGTTCCGGTCCATCGTGGTCAGAAGACACGGGGTGAGTGTGATTCCTTTACGATGTTTAAGCTTGTTAATGGTGCAGATGATGGCTGTGTACGCCTCACAGCTGTTGCTAATTTCAGCTTTAGCAGAAGCTCTGCACCTCCCTCCCACATATTTTGTTTTTAAATCCCACTATGAACTTCTAGAGAATTCCAGCATGTCCTTGACATCCCCAGTGCCAGCCTGGGAGAAGTGTGCTCCGGGTCCCCCAGCAGGGCTCCCTGTGTTCCGTGAGCCAGAGGCAGCGCAGAGCCCACTGGAGGCAGGTGAGTGAGAGTGAGAGACTGACGTGTGTCCCTCTGTGTCCCCTCGCCCGGACACCAGGTTCCTCTGACCCGGCCCTCTTCAGCGCAGGCCCGAGAGCTTCCGCAGTGAGGACCTGATGCCCAGCAGGGACACAGCACTCTGCCCCGCCCCACAATGCCAGGACCCCAGGACACACTACTCTCAGCTGCCTGGAGTACCCGCCACCCGGAATGGGCCTCTCCACCAGGAGGCATCCAGAAGAGGGGTGTGGCCCAGCCCCAGGGATGGTCACCTGGAGGAGTTCCTGGAGGAGCGTGACTGGGCTCCCCCTATGCTGCGTGTGGCCCGGGAGTGCTCTTTCCTCACTCTCCCCTCAGATGGACCTGGACCAGAGGGGAGACCTGGACAGCAAAGTCACAGGGAGGGATGGGATGGGGCTGGCGCAACCTGGCTGCAGAGCTGGCTGGATGGGAACATAACCACTAGCCAGAAAGTGACTGTGCTGGCGGCCCGCCCAGACCTGAGAGGCTGTTCTCTCCATCTGTGCAGAGAGTGGCAGAAATGCTAACATGAGGGGTAAGCCATGCAGTCTCTCTTGTAGTTATACGACGCTGCCACTGGGAAGGAGGCGGTCCTAGTCCATCTGTCAATAAACAGGCAAGGCTGTGCTCCAATGACACTTTACTTACGGACATTGACCTTTGAATTCCATAGAGTTTTCACAAAAGATCGTTTAAAGCATTTTTTGTAATCATTTAAAAATGTAAAAACACTGCTTAACTCACAGGCCATACCAAAGCAAGTGGCAAGTCCTAGCCGGCTTGGCACAGTGGTTAGAGCATCAGCCCGTGGACTGAAGGGCCTCAAGTTGGATTCCAGTCTAGGGCACATATTCAGTTGCAGGCTTGATCCACCAGTCTTGGTCGGGGCATGTGCATGAGGCACCCAATCATTGTGTCACTCTCACATTGATGTTTCTCTCCCCCTCCCCCCTTCCCTTAACCCCTTCTACTTTCTCTAAAAATCAATGGAAAATATATCTCCTCAGTGGAAGGTTAACAACAACAACAAAAAGAGGGAGAGTGGATGTCAACGGGCCTATAAAAAGTCCCAGCACACTCTGGCCTGTGCCAACAAGCTCTTCCATCCATCCACACGCTTCCATTTTTGAGCACTTGCCCTGTGCCTCCCTGGGCTTGACACTGGGAAAATGCAAATGCAAAGGCCGCAAACCCCGGAGACTGGAAAGGAGTGCTATCAGGGCCACTCATGCTGGATGGAGACATTCGGGCCCTGTCTCTGGAGCCCAGCCTGCTGTGGTGTTTTTTGTGGCCAAGAAAGACAGCGATCGGTGCAGCGTCTCAGATCAGCGTTCCATGAGCACAGGCCAAAATTAACCATTTTCTAGGTCCTAGAAGGTTCTAGAAGGCAGTTGTACTTCATTTTAATTAAATGAACTAAATGAACTGGCTGCTGTTCACAAGGCCAATGCCTGATGGTGTTTGCTCCTGCCAAGAACTGGATAGTTCTTGGTTGAAGCATCTGCCCCCTGGTAGTCAGTGCGCATCATAGCAACTAGTGGAATGGTCAGACTGTCAGACACTTACTAGCATATATATATATGAGGCCCAGTGCACAGATTCATGCACACTGAAAGGAAATTAATTAGAAGAAATATTTTAGAGGCTGGGGAGGAACCACAGGAGATTGGCTGGCTGGAGAGGGACTGTGGGAGGGCTCCAGGGTGTGTCTGGCCATCTCGCCCAGTCCCAATTGGCCAGACCCCACCAGCAAGCTAACTTACCAATCAGAGCATCTGCCTCCTGGTGGTCAGTGCGCATCATAGCGACTGTTTGAACGGTCAAATGGTCAGACACTTAGTATATTAAGCATATATATATATACACACACACACACACACACACACACACACACACACACACACACAAGAGGCCCAGGGCATGGAATTAATGCACTTGGGAGGGGGGGTGTCCCTCAGCCAGGCCTGCGCCTTCTCCCAGTCTGAGACCCCTCAGGAGATCTCCACCTGCTCGCAGTCAGACATCCCTCTTGCAGCCCGGGGCCCTTGCAATCCAGGACCCCTCACTCCTTATCGCCCACCTGCAGTGGAGGCAGGAGAGCTCTGCCACTGCTGCTGAGCTAGCCAGCCGTGAGCCCAGCTTCTGGCTGAGTGGCGCTCCCCTTGTGGTAGCACACTGACCACCAGGGTGCAGCACCTCTGTTGAGTGTCTCCCCCTGGTGGTCAGTGTGCGTCATAGAAACCAGTCTTTTGGTCATTCAGTTGATTTGCATATGAGGGTTTTATTATATAGGGTATATAGAAGTGGCCCGGTGCAAAAATTAATGCACATTGATAGGAAATTAATTAGAAGAAATATTTTAAAGGCCAGGGAGGGACCGCGGGAGGTTGGTTTCAGGGAGTGTCGAGCCCATCTCGCCCAGTCCTGATCGGCCAGACCCCAGCAGTAAACTAACCTACTGGTCAGAGCATCTTCCCTGGTGGTCAGTGCGCATCATAGCAACTGGTCAAATGGTTGAATGGTTGGACACGTAGCATATTAGGCTTATATATATATAGACTTTTAAATGACAAAAGTATAGAGATGGAGCACCGGTTAGTGGTCATCAGGGGTGTGGGGGTGGTGTATGCGACTATAAAGGAGAAGCATGAGGGAGAGCTTTAAGGTAATAGAGAAGTTTTGTTCCTTGACTGTGGTGTCTGCACAAATCTACACACACAGAACTTCCTGGAATACACACACACACACACACACACACACACACACACACACACATCCTTGTAAACTGATAAAACCTGAAAAAGGTCTGAATATGATGTCAGTTCCCTAGTTTTGATGATGTACTGAATTATGTACTAAAGTTATGTAAGATGTTACCTCTGGAGCAAAAAGAGTGCCAGACCCCTCTACTATTTTGCAACTTCCTGTGATTTATAATTATTTCAAAATAAAGAGGTAAGTAAATGGGCAAAGACATGAATACACATCTCCTCTAAGAAGATAAATAAATGGCTAATAAGCACATGAGAAGATGCTCAACATCATAAGTCATTAAGGAAATGCAAATTAAAACCCCTCACACTCACTGGCATGGCTACAATCAGAGACCAACAATACCCAATCTTGTCCAGGAGAAGGAAGCTGAACCCTTCAGGCGTGGCTGGTGGAAATGGAAACAGTCTGGCAATTCCTTAAAAAGTTAAAAGTGCATTTATTATTTGACACAACCTTTCCACTCCTAACAATCTACCCAAGGAAAAAGAAATCACAGATGTCCCCACAAAGACCTTAGCTCCAGTGTTCATAGCGCAGTAACTCACAATGTCAAAAAGTGGGAGCAGACCAAGTGTCCATCAACTGCTGAGGGATAAACCACACGCGGTGCATCTGCACCACGGACAAGGGCACAGAGAGGACCACAGCATCACACGCGCTACACATGGGCCTGGCAAACATTGTGCTGGTGAACGAAGCGGTCCACAAAAACTTCCTTTCGTATGATTCTATAATCTGTCCAGGAAAGGCAAACCCACAAAGGCCGGAAGCCTGCAGAGCGGCTGCCCGAGGCTGGGAACAGGAATGAGACTGGCTGCAAATCACATACGAGGGGTCTTCTTAAGATGAGAGGAATTTAAAAAGCTGGATTGTGCTGATGGGTGCACAACTCTGTTCATTACGTAAAACCATTTAATTGCACACTTAAACATGGCAATTTTATGGCATGCAAATTATTGAAATAAAGCTACTTAAGCAGCAAGAAAGAATGAGAGAGAGAGAGAGAGAGAGAGAGAGAGAGAGAGAGAGAGACTGACTGACTGCAGGAGGGCTCCAGGGTGTGTCTGGCCCATCTCGCCCAGTCCCAATTAGCCAGACCCCAGCAGCAAGAGGGGTCTCCTGCAGTCCCTTATCTACACAGAATCTATGGAATATGCACTTACCTTGACTGCAGCTGGGACTCTACTAAAGAGCAGGAGAACTTCCCCCACAGTGGTCAGATGTAATGGACACTGTTGAGGACCTTGAATTTTTCTCTCTGCCAGATACATTAAATAAATAGCTGTCAGCATTGGTTCAGAAATCTATTAAAAGGCATTATTCTGCAAGAAACCTAAAAACTCCATGGGCCAAGCAATGACCTTAGAGACCCCCAAACACTTCTAGGATTTGAATTTCATGATCTCTGAGATTACTTTCACTTTGAATCTGAGTCAGCTCCACAGCTTTTTGCGGGGGGAGGGGGGGGGTGGGAGAAGGAGAATCAAAATACATTGAATTAACATCAATGGACTTTTTCTTTTCCTTCCATATTACGCTAGTCACCTACTGCTAAAGTAATGCAGACTTGAATTTTAACCCATCAAGGGGCTCAGGCATTTCATAACATCTGTGTGTGTGTGTGTGTGTGTCCCTCTCTCTCTCTCCCTACCCTCTCTCCTACTAGGTTCTACTTCCTCATTTTAAAACCATGCCACGAATGCCCCAAAATTTCTTCCTGGAGTGGTGCGGAAGACCAGAAACCTGTATGTAACAGGGATCTGCAATATATTCAACTTACCAACAAGGTCTTTAAAGACAGGGGTTTTTATTTTATATGTGAGGACCAACACAGAGAAGCGCCATCAGCACTGTATTCCCATCTCTCCTCCCCCTCCAACCCCCGCCCCCTCTAAGAGCATGCATTTGCCTGCTGTGTCACAGCTCACCGCCTACCTCTGTGTGTGATAAACACAACCTCCTTTCTCCTCAGCCTACTCTACCCTTCCTCAGTCCCTCTCCCCTGTATTTCCAATGCTTTCCCAGCTTGGGTGTGCTCCTTAAAACATACTCTCTCAAGATAAAGGTCTCAAAATATAACGGTGGTCTGGCTATTATTTTTAAATCTTTATTGTTGGAAGTATTACATGTATCCCCTTTTTTCTCCCATTGACCCCTTATAGCCTGCCCCTGCCCCACACCCCAGGCCTCCACCACCCTATTGTCTGTGTCCATGGGTTATGCATAGATGCATACAAGTTCTTTGGCTGATCTCTTCCCACCCACCCATCCACTCTCGCCACCTCTGACATTCGACAATCTGTTCCATGTTTCTGTGTCTCTGGATCTATTTGGACGAACTATTAGATGACATGAAGGACACATTGAAAATTGGCAGGTGTGACAATGGTGTTACGGTTAGTTGAGGAACTGCCCTCACTTTTTAGAGACACACTGAGGTATTTGGTCATTAAGACGCATTTTCTTTAAGTAGGTCAGCATACACAAACTCGCCCTTGACCCAGACCTCCGTCTGGCTAGTTGTGTATCCTCACGGCCATTCAAAGGCAGACTCCTTAACACAGCCTCTACGTCCATGTTCACTTCCTCAGCCATATTTACTTCCTCCCCCAACTCCTCTCCATCACCTGCTCCCCACGTGTTCTAGCCAAGGTCCCTGTGCAACCCATGAGAAGGGAAGGGATCCTCTCTCCTTGCTCAGGCCTCGGGACTCCAGAAGGAGGCTGACTTCCCTGTAAGCCTCATCCACAAGGAAGCGGAGATTGGAAAACAGTTTTAGAAACTACGACATCCATTCTTAGTTGAGACGGAGGAAAATGGACTTGGTCGCACATTGCTGACGGGGGTGTGAATTCCCTCCTATAAAAGTCTGGCAGAATCCATTTAAAAGTACACATGCTTTCCCCACATGTTTTGAGAGAATCTAGTGAATAAGCACAAATTACATAAGGAGATTCATTGTATAGTTATTTGCAATGGCAACACCCTGGAAACCAGTTCCATAGTCATCAATAGGAAATTAGATGAAGAACTCTGGTATGTATGCTATGAAATATTATGTACGTCTTAAAAATAAAGAGATGTGTGTGTGTGTGTGTGTGTGTGTGTGTGTGTGTGTGTTGAACTGGAGGGATGGCCATGATATGTTATTAAGTAGAAAAAAGTAGTAAGTGGAAAAAGCAAGTTACCGAGTATGAGTAAAATATGTTCCCATTTTTCATTACAGAAGGAAAACTGCTATATAAATATATAAATGTACACATGCACACACATGTATGAAAGAAGAAACACAGACATATTTATATAAAAATCTGGAATAATACCCACACACAAAAGCTATTAACATTGGTGAGTATGAAGGAGAGGGATTATAGAGAGGACAGGGAAATTAACTGTTTGTGTATCTTCTCGTTTGGTTTGACTTTTTGCACTGATTCTACATCATTTTTATAATGTAAAAATATAATAAAATACTTTAATTGAACATAAAATATTCTGACCCCCTACTATCAATAAGTTAAATAATATTATCAACACCATTTTTTTCCCTTTTTTAAAAATTGAAATGTAATTAACATGTAACATTATATTAGTGTTTTGGTATACAACTTAATGACTTGATATTGCATATATTGCAAAATGATCACCACAGTAAATCTAGTTAATATCCATGACCACACAGTTATAATTTTTTTCTTGTGGACACCACAATTCTTAAATCATCAGTTTATTCATTCACTAATTCAGCCCATGGGCTCTGCATCCAGTTGATCCATATTCAGTGATGCCTGACATATGCTACATTGTAGGGCACAGCAGGGAACAAAACAGAGCCAGACACCACCTTCAAGGTTTACAAGGTAGAACAGGTATTAAACGAGCAGAGCATGTGAACAGAGTGTGAGAAGGCCACAAAATAAAAGCGTGGGGTCCTGTGAGGAAATCCTAGGGTGCCGATGAAGCTGCTTGCACCATGCGACCAGCAAAGTCACTCTGAGAAGAACACGCCTAAACTGAGACCCAAAGGGTGAGATGTAACCAAGAGTTGGCCAAGAGCTGAGAGGAGCATCGACCCACTCCACAGGGGGAGGCTGGCTGTAAGAAGCCTCTGTTTGATGTGCACAAGGAATCAGGAGAAGGTCAGGGTGTCTGGAGCCCCCTGAGCAAGGGAAGGTGGAGCGAGATGAGGTCAGAGAGAGGCCTGGATACCGCAGAGTTATATGTGCCAGGGAGGAGTGTGGCTCTGGTTGTGAAGTACGCGCACAAGGATGTAACTCCCAGAGGACTGCCAGGACGGAAGTTACGTTATGAGCCAGACGGTGGGACAAGTTGATCACCCCACATGTCCACCTACTATGTGCTAGACACCCTGAGAAAGTACAGGGAGAAAGTGAAATATAACCTTTTTCCTTGAAGACATTACTGGAATGGCAGTGGTATTATTGATGCTCAGGTGCCTTTGTCTTCTCATCTCTGTGTATATGACCGTCTCTCACCACCCACAGGCAGCCATCTGCATGGCAAGGAAGGGGGTGCTTTTCTTTCGCCTGGGCAAGAGGAATGTGTGTGATTGGGACTCTTACAGCAGAAAAGAAGAAACGCATTTGGAATTCAGCTTTTGACTACCAGAACAGAATTTCCAAGACCGTATTTTGGAAGTCATACTTTATTATTAAGATATAAAGTAGATATTCCCTAGGTGCCAATTAACGTGTGAAAAGCTAGACCCGCCTGACTTGAAGTGAGAACATGTCTCTGCACTCACCGCCACGTCAGTGGACCAGGCTTTCTGAGAGGAGACACACTGCGGCTGTGCATTTCCAGGACTGCAGCCCTTCGGCCAGCAGGGGACGCCACCCCGCCCCTCTCTGCTCCCTGCTCTCCACCAGGAAGTCCCGCCCCTGCCGGAAGTTAGAGTGGGTGCATTTGGAAGATGGTGGCTTTCCAGTGCTCATGGCCTCAGGAAGCACGAGGCAGGCATGGGCCCGTGGGCAGAGGGCTGCAGGCGGGGGGCAGGGCCCTGAAGCTGCTAAGCCCACGGTGAGGAGTCCACTGGGACCTCTGCGGAGGACAGCTCATTGCAGGTAGTCCCTTAACTTCCCCAGAAGGTGGCCAGGGCAGGGCAGGGCAGGGCAGAGGGCAGGCCGGGCTCTGCGGGCACCTGCTGCTTAGGGAGCCGGCCTTCTGAAGTCAGGGTGTTATTTCATCCTCACCACGGCCAGTCCCGCTCCTCCCTGCACAGTGTGACGGAGCCGGGGCGCCTCTCTCCTGCCCCGTGAGGGTCCAGACTTTCCTAGTGTCTCCCACCACCTCCCCCTCCTGTGTGAGACCGGGATCCTCCACAACCAGATGTTTCCGGCTGGGACAGAATTTCAGGGAGATGTAATTAAAGCCATAGACCTGACCCCCTACAGCAGGCCAGGCATTCACTGGATGTGAACACAAGAAGTTAATGGTCCACTTCTCACTTAACCTTCACTCCTGGCATGAAGGACACCACATATGACTGGTTCCAGGGAAGCCATTGTGGTGCTTCAGCTAATGGCATCCCCTGAATCCTGTGCCCCAGCCATGAGCTCTCCCTATGCTGCGCCCATTAAACTCCAGTTCTGTGGGGGTAGGAAGGTCCTCACGGAATTGAGAGTGGGTCACAAAGCCCTTGGGGTCAGTCACTGAATTGCTCTTGAGTCACTTAAGACTAAAATCAGGTCTCTGCAGATTTGTGTTAAAATCCCCATCAAATGAATATATGTGATTAAGTAACTTCAGTGACATGAACGGTATTGCTATTTTTAAATGCTATGTTAAGTTATATTTTATTTTGAAGACATCAAATAAATTTCAAATTTGATGTAATTAAAAAAATTCATTCGTGTGTTCAAAACATCCAACCTGAGTGGCTTTTAAGCATGAGTTTTTCTTGATATCTAAAGAATTCTAATTTCTCTTTTTTAAGTTATATTTGAACATAATATAGTGGCTCTTCAGGTTTATCTTTAGTGAGGGGGCTCAAATGGGGAGTTTACAGGTTAAATTTATTTATTAACTAAGGAATATTCCAAGTCTATAGGAGCTGGCCTCTGTGAAGTCATTGTACCATCCTACCCACCTGGGCCTTTCTCGGGAGTCTTCTAGCATTTAGTTTTTGCACTGTGGCAGTGACACGTGTATATTACAGTCTAACCTGTTGAGCTCACCTGTACCCACAATTTAACTAGCCCCCACTAACCTGCTCTCCCCCCAGTTTCTTTCTTCCGGCTTTTGTTCCCCAATGTTTAAATCTTTCTCATCCAGTGTCTGAGTGGTTGGTCACACCTGCCAGTTGTCTGGCACAGCTGTGTTCCTCCAGGTCTAGGTCTCACTTCCTGACTGGACCGTTAGCATCCATCCAAGCCATCGTACTTCTGACTCCCCCTCCTCCAGTCTCAGCCTGCATTTCAGAGTGAGTGCTGTTAGATATGCATCGTTGTGCAGCGTTACAGACAGAGATGCGTTTGAACACTTCTAACAGTGCTGTTTTTCCAGGGAAGCAGATGGCTGCTGGCCAAAGCACAGCACCTTGTAGAAGATGAAGGGGTGTACTTATAGGGGAGGTTTGAGTGCTGTGGCAGATTGCTCTGTGCTTCATTCACCAGTCCATGCTGTTGTCTGTCAATGCTGTACACTCAGACTGGTTTTCAAAGATTATGCCCTGAGGTAGTGTACACCTTATCATATGTATATCTATGAGTTAATCCTTTATAATAAAGAGGTAATATGCAAATTGGCCGTCACTCCGCCACAAAGATAGGAGTGCCCAGAGCGGAGGCGGGGTTTCCATAACACAAGATGGCTGTACCCACAGCTGAGGCGAAGTTCCCATAATGAGCCTTAATGAGCAATCAGCAGGGACCTGAGGCCTCGCCGCCCATCCCCCGCCCACACGGGGCTTGACAGGGGACCTCAGTACGTGCCCCCTCCACCCTGGCACCAGGTTGGGGGACCTCAGGACATGCCCCCTGCCTTGGCGCAAGGCCAGGGCACCTCAGGTTGTGCCCCATTCCTGGCAGGGCTTGACGGGGAACCTCAAGGTGTGCCCCCTGTCCTGGTGCTGGGCTGGGAGAACTCAGACTGCTCCCCCTGCCCTGGTGCCAGGCCAGAGGACCTGAGGCTCCACCCCCCCACCCGGCAGGGCTTTATAGGGAACCTCAGGCCATGCCCCCTACCTGGCAGGGCTTGACATGGGATTTCAGGCCTTATCCCCAACCTGGTGGGGTTTGATGGGGGACCTCAAGGCGTAACCTTCACCCTGGCCCGGGCTGGGGGACCTCAGGCCATGCCCCCCACCCCAGCGTCGGGCTAGGGGACCTGAGGCTGTGACCACCCCCAGGAGGGATTGACAAGGGTGGGACCGGATGGGTCTGGATCCAGCCCAGTGCGGGGGACTGGCTGGGCCTCCCGTGATTTTGAGGTACACGTGGGTGGGCGGGAACTTGACTCTGGGTCCCGTGGTGCGCCCCAGACTCTGATAGGAGGAAGATTTTCATACACATTTTACTAATTTTCTTTCATCCCTGACACTTCTATTATAGAGAAAGGGCAAATAGCAATATTAAAATATTTCCTCTAATTAATCTCCTTTTAATGTGCACAAATTTCGTGCACTCGACCACTAGTTTTAATATATTTTTGTTGACTTCAGAGAGAAAGGGAGAGGGAGAGAGATAGAAACATCAGTGATGAGGAAGAATAACTGATGGGTTGCCTCCTGCATGCCCTGTATTGGGAATCAAGCCAGAAACCCTAGGCATGTGCCCTGACTGGAATTGAACTGTGCCCTCCTGGTTCATAGTTCATTGTTCAACCACTGAGCAACACTGGCCGGACTTATGCATTAATTTTTAAAGTACTGACTCTTTCAACATAAACATCTAATTGTGTTGAAAAGAAGGATCCCTGAGAGTAACTTGCTGGAACGATTGTCAAGTGTTTGCTCACAAGGTTCATTGTTCCTGTGCTGGGATCTCCCCAGTCACAAAGCTGACTGGCAGCCATATTTGAGTTTCCCTCAGCGTGGCCCTCACTGTTTTCTCCACCCTGGTGATTCCCTGAGACCTCACCCTATCCAATTTGCATCCCTACCCAAGCAGTTTTTAGCCAATTTTCCATATGAGTGGCCTATCCTGGCTCAGGCTTCAGACTCTGTTCTCAAACAAGCAGCAGCTGGCATCAAACCTATCAATAAAAGGCCCAAGACTCTGCACTAGCACCAGCCCGTTTTGCTTCACAGCTGGGTCTTGCCTGGGCACTTACCAGCTCCAAACAAGTAGCAGCCATCTGCAGATCTCTCTAGCTCCTGCCAGGTGGTCCTAGGCAGTGGCTGACTTTGCACCTCCTGGAGGCCCCAAACCCAATGAATCTGGTGGACAGTTTCACATCATAACAGATTACAACTCTGCACATCCACAAGCAGCACACTCAAGGAGCTGACTCAGTGAGCACCAAAGCCCCATTGAAACAAGTCCTGTTCCATAGGGGTGTCTCCTGCACAGAAGCTCTTCCATTTTGGATGCAGCTGGTCCTCACAACCCATCATCCTGGAAATTAATTCCTCCCAGTGATGCCAACAGCAGTCAAGGCTCAACTACCACAAGACTGTGAACACAGCCCACAAAGGAGCACGCCTAGAGTGCCCTGTTAGGTGACTGGGGAGGCGGAGCCACTAGGCCAGCCGTGGGCAAACTACGGCCCGCGGGCCGGATCCGGACCATTCAGCTGTTCTATACAGCCCGCGGAGCTGAAAGAGCAGAGGGTTCTATTGCTCTCCCCTCCGCTCCTTTACTTTGAATTTATATTAGTTCACACAAACACTCCATCCATGCTTTTGTTCTGGCCCTCCGGTCCAGTTTAAGAACCCATTGTGGCCCTCGAGTCAAAAAGTTTGCCCACCCCTGCACTAGGCCCTACAGGACACCTAATACACAAGTTCTCTCTACCAATTCCAGGAGACATAGTAGCTCTACCTAATACGTAGAAATAAACACAGGGAAGCTGCCAAAATGCAGAGACAAAGAAACATGTCACAAATGAAAGAAATGGAAGTAAGCAAACTACTGGAGACAGAGTTCAAAACAATGGTTCTAAGATTCCTCAAGGGACTTTTTCTTTTTTTAATTCAATAAATCTTTATTGTTCAGATTATTACAATTGTTTCTCCTTTTTCCTCCCATAGCTCCCCTCCACCGGGTTCCCACCCCACCCTCTGCCCTTACCTCCCCCGCACTGTCCTCATCCACAGGTGGACGATTTTTGTCCAGTCTCTTCCCATACCCCCCACACCCCTTCCCCCTTGAGAATTATCAATCCACTCCCATTCTATGCCCCTGATTCTATTATATTCACCAGCTTATTCTGTTCCTCAGATTTTTAATTCACTTGATTTTTAGATTCACTTGTTGATAGATATGTATTCGTTGTTCATAATTTTTATCTTTACTTTTTTCTTCTTCTTCCTCTTCTTAAAGAATACCTTTTAGCATTTCATATAATACTGGTTTGGTGGTGATGAACTACTTTAGCTTTTTCTTATCTGTGAAGCTCTCTATCTGCCCTTCAATTCTGAATGATAACTTTGCTGGGTAGAGTAATCTTGGTTGTAGGTTCTTGCCATTCATCACTTAGAATATTTCTTGCCACTCCCATCTGGCCTGCATAGTTTCTGTTGAGAAAACAGCTGACAATCGTATGGGTGCTCCCTTGTAGGTAATTAACTGTTTTTCTCTTGCTGCTTTTAATATTCTCTCTTTGTCTTTTGCCCTTGGCATTTTAATCATGATGTGGCTTGGTGTGGTCCTCTTTGGATTCCTTTTGTTTGGGGTTCTGTGCACTTCCTGGACTTGTAGGTCTATTCCTTTCACCATGTGGGGGAAGTTTTCAGTCATTATGTCTGCAAATAGGTTTTCAGTATCTTGCTCTCTCTCTTCTTCTGGCACCCCCATTATTCTGATGTTGGTACGCTTGAAGTTGTCCCAGAGGCTTCTTACACTATTTTCAAATTTTTCGATTCTTTTTTCTTTTTGCTTTTCCGGTAGAGTGTTTTTTCCTTCTTTGTATTTCAAATCTTTGACTTGATTCTTGCGTTTCTCTAGTCTGCTGTTGGGTCTCTGTATAATATTTTTTTATTTCAGTCAGTGTATGTTTAATTTCTAGTTGGTCCTTTTTCATATCCTCGAGGGTCTCGTTAAATTTATCGGCCTTTTCTAGGAAATTCTTGAAAAACCTTATAACCGTGGTTTTGAACTCTATATCCAGTCATTTGTTTTCCTCCATTTCTTTCATTTGTGATGTTTCTTTGTCTCCACATTTTCGCTACTTCCCTGAGTTGGTAGGGTGGCTTTGTGTGCTAGGTGTCATATATAGGGTACAGGTCAGCTAGTGTCTGATGGCACCCAGCATGAGCTACAGCGAGAACTTCAGATTTCCCCTCTTTGCTTGGGGTTTGGAGGTTTTGGAGCTGTCTGACCAGAGCTACAGTTTGTTAGGTTAAGCTGCGATAGGGCAGGCCATTTATATGCAAAAGCCGCTGTGTGGAGCTTGGGTGGGTTTGTAGATTGTGTGGGGCGGGGTCTCAGGGAATCACTAGGCTAGGGCGTGGCAAACAGCGATGGCTGCCATTCAGCCATCTCTGCGTCTCCGACTTTCCCCATCCCCATGTCCCGTGCCCCAGCGCAATAAACATTGATTGCTCGTCCCACCTCTTCAAGAAAGTCACCCTCACTTTCCGACTCGATGGCAGACAGTCCAGCTTCTCCCCGTAGGAGTTTGGGTCCCCAGCGTCTCCCCAGAAACTGGAGTTCAGAGTAATCAGGAGCTTGTCTTCCTTCGGGTTGAAGGAAGCAACGAGCCCAGTGGCCCACCGCCAGCCCAATTCGCGCGCCTCCGTACCTCAGCTTTTCAGCACTTGTGCACGTCTCAATGTTCTTTTCTCTTTCCTTCTAGTTGTAGAACTTCCACTCCGCCAGCTTTCCCGTGGTTCTGGGTGATAGATGTTTTGTCTTTTAGTTGTAGTTTTGAAATTGTTGTGCGAGACAGCAGTTTAAGTGTTTACCTTTGCCGCCATCTCTGTTTCTCGGAAATCATCACTCAAGGATCTTAATGAGAGTTTCAGGGGACTTAATGAATGCTTCAAGGGAATTAATGAGAGATTCAAGGGACTTAGACTTTCAAGGATCTTGGTGACAATGCCGAAGACATAAAAAAAAGGACCAGTCAGAAATTAAGCATATACTAACTGAAATAAAGAATATTTAAAGGAATTCAACAGTAGAGTAGAGGATTCTGAGAATCAAATAAATGATTTGGAATATGAGGCAGCAAAAAACACCTAATAGAACAAAAGGGAAAAGCATAAAAAGTTATGGAGGTAATGTAAGGAGCCTCTGGGACAACTTTCAGTGTACCAACATCCCCATTATGGGGGTGCTAAAGGAGAAGAGAGAGAGCAAGATCTTGAAAACCTACTTGAAGAAATAATGACAGAAAACTTCCACCACATGATGAAAGAAATAGTCTTACAAGTTCGGGAAGCACAGTAAGTCCCAAACAAGATGAATCCAAAGAGGCCAACATCATAATTAAAATGTCAAGGGTTAAAGAAAAACAGAGGATTTTAAAAGCAGCAAGGGAGCGTTCATGTGACAGTCAGCTGTTTTCTCAACAGAAACTTTGCAGGCCAGAAGGGAGTTGGCATGAAATATTCAAAGGGATGAATAGCAAGACTATAACCAAGAGTACTCTACCCAGCAAAGCGATCATTTAGAATTGAAGGTCAGACAAAGAGCTTCACAGACAAGAAAAAGCTAAAGGAGTTCATCACCACCAAGCCAGTATTACATGAGATGTTGAAGGGTATTCTTTAAGAATAAGAAGAAGTGGAAGAAGAAAAAAGATAAAAAATATGAACAACAAAATGGCAATAAATACATATCTCTCAGCAAATGAATTTAAAAATTAGTTAAATTAGATTTGTAATGAACAAAATAAACAGACAAAATAGAATCAGAGGCATGGAAACAGAACAGACTGACAAATCTCAGAGTTGAAAGGAGTGACGGGGGTGTGGGAAGATATTAAGGAAAAATCTTAAATGCAGGTATGCATTAACTAAGGACACAGACAACTGGGTGGTAAAGGCCTGGACTGGGGTGGGATCTGAGTGAATGGGGACCCTGCAGGGCCAAGGGGAGCATCTGTAATGCTCTCATCAATAAAGATTTTCCTTAAAAAAAAACAAAGGATTTAGTAAGGAAGGAAAAAAAAAGGATATTTATATGTGCCCTGACTGGAATCAAACTGTGACCTCCTGGTGTCATAGGTTGATGCTAATAAATATATTAAAACTATTTCATTATGATATATACATATACAAATAAAAATAAAATATGGTCTATGTTTCATTTATTTATTTTAGGTGCTACAATAAACAGTAATCACAATAGAATTTAGCTATGTTATCCTAGCCTTTTCATATCATAGTTCATAAAATATGACCTACAAAATTTCCTGCCTCCCACCAGATACTGTCGCCTGTCATACCTCTTCAGTTTGTTCTGCTGGTAGAATTCCTGGAATTATTTGAAAAGTCAGAACCCAGAAGTAACACTTCCATTGAGGCAGAGGCAGAGGAAGCAGATACAGAATTGCAAGTGGCTAAAATGGCAGCATTCTTCTTGAAAAAATGAGGAATTTAAGAAATGTTTGTCTTTATTTACTATTATTCCTCAGTGACAGGAACGTCCCAACACTTTAACGTTTCTGTCTTCTAGAATTTCTATCAAATAAATAATTACATATTAATTATTTATTAATGTAGACACTACGTAACTCCCCCCCCAGGATAAGACAAAACAAAACAAAACCACACAGAAAAGTTACAGGGAATGGAAAGAGAGCTGGAAGGAGGAGGAAATATCTCCCACCACTTAGTGAGGGTCTCTACCCCCTCTACATCGGGACATTAAGAACTAGCTGCACAGGTCTCCTTGTCAGAGAGTAAGACACGGGAAGCCTTTCTGGCAGTAATCAGTAAAACCTGCATGTTTCATACCCTTTTACACTAAACTTAGGGATATCTAGTGTTTTGAAGAAGCAAATGCAGATTTTCACGACTTTCAGTTTATAAAATGTAACATTGTCTCAGACTTAGAAGGAAATACACATAATTTCAAAATGGTTGGTGAATGGAGAAAATGAAAATGTGTATTTGCTAAAAGGACTAGTTTTGTAAATAAAAGTCTAGAAAATCAATAAATTGAAACCCATTACATATTTCTTTTAATTTTTAAGAGAGAAAGAGAGGAAGGCAGAGGAAGGCAGAGAGAGAGAGAACTATCGATTTGTTGTTCCACTTATTAATGCATTCATTGGTTGATTCTTGTACCCTGACTGGGGATCAAACTGGCAACCTTGGCATATCTGGACCAGGCTCTAACCCACTGAGGTACCAGGCCTGGGCGAAACCCATTATCTATTTACCCATAAAGAAGTTTGGAGAATTATTTTTTTCACTATACCTAAACTTGTTTTAGCATATGATGTTTTAAAGGTGAGATCAAATGATAAATACTATAACTTAGTAATTTTTATGTTTTTCTCTATGTCTTCTATATTGTATAGTGATGTTTGCCTAATATCCAAAAAGTGTCATTGCATAATAAAAAGTATATTAACTAAAAACATTCTTTAGTTTTATGAAATTTGGATTTCTTTAAAAAGTAATGGTATAGTATTTCTCTTAATAAGTCAGTGAACAGATCAATGCTGTCTAATACACACATTTTTGTGTCTAAGCATGTCTATCAAAATGTTAAAATAATTACTTTTATACACAAATTTATATGGAATACATTTTATTTAGCTGTTATCTTTCCAGTAGTTTGATACAAAAATAGCATTCGATATGGAAATGACAAAGCAGAGAGATGTCATTTCTATGTAATTTATATTAGCTATCCAGTAACACTGCCAGCTAACAAATTTTGTTTGAACCTCTATTAATCATTGAATTATTATTATTTTTAGTTTCTAGGTGGATAGTAATCTTTCAGTTTACATAGCACCTGAAAAGAAATAAATGAAGTGTAGACCATATTTAATTTTTATGTATATATCTACAGTATATGTTATAATTAAGTAGTTTTAATACTACAGTGTTTAAATAAATGTATTACATTCATTTTCTCTGGGATTAATTGCAGCCAACAGAGTAGGGGTATTCTACTACTTCAATAACATTTTAGAATAACTTTTTTACATTAAAAAAATGGTAATGAAAAAATATGGTAAATACGAAGAATGCTTATTTTTCTTAACCCTTGTTAGTGGAAGAAGAGTACAGTGTAAATGGAAGATCTTCCTCTAAAATAATTTTGTAAAACTCTTTTAATGGCTCCCAAGTACCTTTAAAAGTGTCAGACATAGCCATAGGAATGTGTGTTACTGAACAGGAATTCTTTGTCCCTATTTAATATATCTGCATTACGGTTCAGGTGTTTGTGACGTTGGGATGAGTCATATGACACAGCTGTTTATCTTAAAAATTGCTTCAGTTTTTCAAAGTATTTTTAGGCTGATATATCAAATTAGCCCATTTTAAAATTCTATAAAGGAGAAACAGCTGTCTTTAAGATAAAATCTTTTTTAAAAAACAGTTTGCTCATCATCAGTAAACATTCTATTCGTAGTGCTAAATCTAGACAAGATGGTAAGGTAGGAAAATATTTTTTCTCTTTGGGTTCCCTACTCCTCTTAGCATTTGGCTCTCCTTCCCCCTCCAAGTTTTTAGTGTTCTCCTGGTCTTGCCTTTCTGGAAATAAAGTCATCATAAAGCAAAGTCTTAGACGGTTCATGGTATCCTCCGTGGACTATTTGCATTTGTACAGAAAAGAATGGTCAAGGAAACCAATCATTGAAACCTACACACATACAGGAAAGAAGAAGGAGAGCGAATGAATGGCTTCCTGAGTGGATGGTGGATGCACGGGTGAATGAATGGTGGTAGGCTTCAGGCATGGGAAGTCTTTATTTCTCCGGGACTCCTACTGTGTCAGCGATGGTCTATCCTGTGAGAAGAGGGTCTGCCAAGTAGATTCTGCCACTATGTTGCTTTACCATACATCTTAGTAATTACACTCATCCACTGACATGTAGTGTGAACTTTACCTTTTCTCACTTGCCATACCAGCTTGAGATCAAATCCCTTTTTTGTAGGGAGGTATGGGAGAGGAGTTGGCTGAAGGCACCTGCCCCTACCTTGACTTTTCCAAACAAGTCTGAGCACCCGGGTGTTTACTTGCTTGAAAGACACTCCAAATACATGTGTTATCTCAAGGATGCTTACCCTGCTGATAGTTTCTAATAGTTAATTTTAGTTCCAGCTGTTGTTACAATAAAAGCCTAAGAAGGCTTCTGACGAACAGGGCTGTTTCGGCTCCGATAGCCAAGCAGTCCCTTAGCCTCCCTTTCACAGAAACATGTGTCAGAGTAATCCGTTCATCCATCCCTCAGGGTCTGCTGGTCAGTCCCAGCAATTTTTGTTTGATTGTCTGTTTAAGGCTGGAAGACCACATTCGTTCTGTGGCACCATTGAACACGTGACACCAGATACTGTCAGAGGGGGAGATTCAGGACATGACAAGGTATGTTCTATTTTTGACACATCTTTATATATCTCCATAAACTTTATAGTAAGAATCCTAGCTAATAACGTAGGTAGAGTCTCCAACAGAGTCCTCTTTCTGGTGTTGCCTTATCTTTACTTTTTCTCTCCTTTGCTTTGTATACATGAACACATTATGATATCTAGGGTTGTGGAGGAAAAGATAATAGAAAGGATTTCCCTTTTTTCAAGTTTTATTGGGGAGGATAATCTTTTGTTTTATAGAGTAACACTCTTTGTTAAAGGAAACCTCTAATTCTTCAAAAGCAACTAATTCTTCATATGCTAGTAATAATTTTTACGTTTTTTCCATTAAAAGAATCTGTATCTTGAGCAAAGCACCAGTGGTAGCTCTATATAAAACAAAAATCATTCATTTTCTGTTGCATGGGACCTGCTCTTTTAGGACTCAGCTGAGCCACAGCACAGTACAGAGGTGTCACTGAATGCACAAACTGCCACTGTTCCTGTGTGAGTCGCGCTTGGTGATTTTGGACAGCGGCATATTACTGATTTTTGGTAGAAAAATACCCGGGACATATAGTTGGCCGTGTCACCTTAGGTTGATATTTGCTTTCTAAGAGGGCATTGAAAAGGGAATCGCTCCTATTTTCTTATTTCCAATTGTGCTTTTAACTTTGTAGACATACTGGAGACACTCTTGATGATCTCTCCCACAGAAATAATCATTGTAACACTCCTTGGAGAAAGAAAGTAATCCAAGATACTCTCTGTTTTCCTAAGCCCTCTAAAGCAGCAGTCGCCAACTGGTGATCCACAGACCACTGGTGGTCCGTGAGGTCGGAAAGGTTGGCAATGGTGCTCTAAAGTGCTCAATTTTTTCCTCCCCATTTTCTTTCTATGTGCAAAATGAAGGCTGGGAGGAGGCTTTCTAAGTAATTATGTTATAAAATCTAGGTCACATATTTTATGTAACGTATGAAAGGGTACAGACCTGTCCAGTTCTTTCTCTTTTTAAAAAATATATTTTATGGGGAAAAAAATGGCGGCGGAATAGACAGACGTGTTCCGAGCCTTGTCCCGG
Organism: Plecotus auritus; assembly: GCF_963455305.1. Lineage (NCBI taxonomy): Eukaryota > Metazoa > Chordata > Mammalia > Chiroptera > Vespertilionidae > Plecotus > Plecotus auritus. Next base: position 108,367,838 of record NC_137782.1, read on the forward strand.
AGCAGAAAGAAAGAACAGCTGAGGGTCGCACTAGGAGTGTTTGTTGGCAAGTTGGGGGACAGCTGAACTCCAGAAGAAGGTGGGAGACTGCTAGACGGGGTTCCCCTGACCTGGCAGCTCCCACTGCGGCTGGGTCCCCTCCCGGAGTTGCGGGCTTGGACGCGGAGTCGCCGCCATCTGGAACCGGAAAGTGGAGCTTATCGGAAGCCTGAGAATCCACAACTGCGGCACCCACGGAACAGCTGCGAGCCCCAGAACAACGCTCCCCAATTGGCGCAAACACACGGGTTCAGAGGAGCTCTACACTCCACCACGGAAAGGTCAGATTTCGCCTGGGATAAGGTGAGGTCTCTGGTCCCAGCGCGAGAGAGGAACGCGCGTTTTGCGGGAGCTGGAGGACCAGGGAAGTCTGTGCCTAGAAAAATCGGTGGCTGCTGGGGCTGGCGTGATCTGTGAATGTGGAAGGGGGTCCTCAGAGCTGCTAACAGAAGGGCTCTCTAAAAAGCAACCCATTTTGATCTGAAGTGCAGGGACACCCTAAGAATTTCAGGGGTGTGCTAGACTTACGCGCAGCCACGGAGTGCGCACACTTGGGCTTTTTCCTCTTGAAATTCTTGCTTCTGATTACTAAGCCCAATTCATAGGTTCACCCAGTTGGGGACACCCTGGGAGACTGCAGGGGAAAGTTGTTTTTCTGGAACCTGGGGATCGGAGCGGGGAGTGACCATCGGAGAGCCAGCTCTGAGGCAGCCCACTCCCACAAACCGGGGAAAGAAGGCTCTAACACTCCCTAGAGAGGCCATAGATAAACCCGGAAGTCAATCCAGAAACACTGCCACCCAGGGGCTGAATCACAAATTGACTCTTGTGTAATCAAAAATAAAGGAATACGAATCAAGACACACCGCCTGCTTAAAATCAGGACTGGCTTACATCACTGAAGAGCAGTGGAACGCAGGGAACTGCAATACTGTCCGGACTGAGAAACAGGCGTGCCAAACAGAACAACAGAGGAAGTGAATGACCTTCACTACTCCACATTTTATTTTTATTTTTTATTTTTTTATTTTCATTTTTTGCATCTTTTACTCAAGAAACTAATTTTTTTCCTCACTTGATTTTACCTTTTTAATTATTACATTTTTATTTTCAATCCGTATTATTACTACTGCTATTTTATCTTTTTTTTTTTTTAAGTGTCATTTTATTTTCTCTTCATTTTGTTTTGGGATTAATGTTCTACATTCTATTTTTATCTTTCCTTTAGCATCATTTTACTCTATCTCAAATCTACCTTTATGCCATCACTCTCTTCCTCACTTTTCCCTTTTCAGTGTCCTGTTTATCTTACCCCTTTCCTGCTTTAGATTTTCCCTATACTTTCTGTTTACCCCCTTTTAAAATTTCACCCTACTTATATATCTAATCTCCAATCCCCTGCTCCAAGTCCATACACACCTCTCTCTTCGCTGTCTTAACTATCCAAAAAATTGTTTTTCTCTCTGTCCTTTTGTTGTTGTTCGTTTGAATGTAGATTATATCAAATTTTTATGCTTTTTTGTGAGATTGTTTTGCTTATTCTTCTTTTGTTTATTTTTTTGTTTGTTTAGTGCTTCTGTTTTCCCTTGCCTCACTCAATATTAGTTGGTGTTGTAGTTTGTATTAATCCCCAGGTACTTGTTGCTGGCATTTGCTGGGATAAGTGATTGTTCTATTGGAGTTTTATCCCCAATATATATAGTCTGTTTCCCTTTCTCTCTCAGTCTCTTTCTTGTCTCTCTTACTTTTTTTTCTTCTTTTTTTCCCTTTTCCCAATTTCATTTTGACACCCCTTTTTTTTTCTTCTTCTTCTTTCTTTCTTTTTCCTCTTCTTCTTTCTCTACTATCCCCTAATTTGCCTTTCTCTCTCTGGTGGTCACCTTTATTGGAGGTTATTAATATCGTGAATACATTTCTGTTCAGTGCCTTGTGTGTTGTACCTGGTAGTGCTGTATTTTGTGCCTTTAAATCGACGCAGGAGAGAGAGAACTACATAACCAGACACCCAGAGAAGAGAGACCATGGGGAGACAAAGACACAGCCCGCATATGAAAGAAAAGCAGGCATCACCAGAAAAGGAAGTAAACGAAATGGAAGCAAGCAACCTTCCAGAAAAAGAATTCAGAGAAATGGTCATAAGGTGGCTGAAAAGAATGGAAGACAAATTTGACAATATGAGCAAGAACCAAGAGGAAATGAAGAAGAACCAAGAAGAAATGAAAAATGACATCGCTGCTGTAAAGAACTCAATAGAAAGCATCAAGAGTAGACTAGAAGAAGCAGAGGACCGCATCAGTGAGCTAGAAGACAAGATGGGAAAAAATACCCAAGTAGAGCAACTTCTAGAAAAAAAAATTAAAAGGCAGGAGGAGAGCCTAAGGGAACTTTGGGACAACACGAAACAAAACAACATCCGCATAATAGGGGTTCCAGAAGGAAAGGAAGCTGAGCAAGGAATAGAAAACCTATTTGAAGAAATAATGTCAGAAAATTTCCCTGATATAGAGAAGAAAAAACCCACACAAATCCAAGAAGCTCACAGAGTCCCAAGCAAAATGAACCCCAAAAGACCAACGCCAAGGCACATTATAATTAAATTGGCAAACACCAACGACAAAGTAAGAATCTTAAAAGCGGCCAGAGAGAGACAGAAAGTTACATACAAAGGAACCCCCATCAGACTAGCAACTGATTTCTCAACAGAAACTCATCAGGCCAGAAGGGAATGGAATGAAATATACAAAGTCATGCAAAGGAAGGGTCTGAATCCAAGAATACTGTACCCAGCAAGGCTGTCAATCAAAATTGAAGGTGAAATCAAGAGCTTCACAGACAAAAAAGGACTAAGGGAATTTATTACCACCAAACCAGCAATGCAAGAAATGCTAAAGGGTCTGCTGTAAAAAAAAAAAAAGAAATAGGAAGCGAAAAAGGAACACAGGTGTAAAGAATAGGAATGGCGACAAATAAGTACCTATCAATAATAACTTTAAATGTAAACGGATTAAATGCCCCAATCAAAAGACATAGGGTAACAGATTGGATAAGAAAACATGACCCATATATCTGCTGTCTACAAGAAACCCACCTGAGAAAAAAAGACGCACACAGACTGAGGGTGAAGGGATGGAAAAAGGTTTTCCAGGCAAATGGAACTGAAAAAAAAGCTGGGGTAGCAATACTTATATCTGACAAATTAGATCTCAAACTGAAGGACATAACAAGAGATAAGGAAGGCCACTTCATAATACTAAAGGGAGCAACCCAACAAGAAGAAATAACTCTGGTAAACATATATGCACCCAATACAGGAGCACCCAAATACATAAAAAAACTCCTGGAGGATATCAAGGGAGAGATTGACAGCAATACAATCATAGTAGGAGACTTTAATACCCCACTATCACCATTGGACAAATCCTCTAAACAAAAAATCAGCAAAGAAACATCAATCCTAAATAACTCACTAGACCAGATGGAATTAATTGACATCTTCAGAACATTTCACCCCAAAGCCACAGAATATACATTCTTCTCAAGTGCACATGGGTCATTTTCAAAGATAGACCATATGTTGGGACATAGGCAAAGTCTCTTCAAATTCAAGAAGATAGAAATCATATCAAGCATCTTCTCAGACCACAGTGGCATAAAACTGGAAATCAACTACAATAAAAACAACCCAAAGAAATCAAACACATGGAGACTAAACAGCATGCTATTAAACCATGACTGGGTTACCAGAGAGATCAAAGAAGAAATAAAAAACATCATGACAACAAATGACAATGAAAACACTACAATCCAAAATCTATGGGACACAGCGAAAGCAGTCTTGAGAGGGAAGTTCATAGCTCTACAAGCCTACTGCAAAAAACAAGAAACAGGGGTAATAAATTACCTAACCCAACAACTCAAAGAGTTAGAAAAAGAGCAACAAGAAAAGCCCAGTGTAAGCAGAAGGAAGGAAATAATAAAGATCAGAGCACAGATAAACGACATAGAGACCAAAGAAACAATACAAAAGATCAACAAAACCAAGAGCTGGTTCTTTGAAAGGATAAACAAGATTGATGAACCTCTAGCCAGGCTCACCAAGAAGCAAAGAGAGAGGACCCAAATAAACAAAATCAGAAATGAAAGAGGTGAAATAACAACAGATCCTGCCGAAATACAAAGGATTGTTAAAAAATACTACGAACAACTCTATTCCAACAAACTGGACAACCTGGAGGAAATGGACATATTCCTAGAAAAATATAACCTTCCAAAACTCAATCAGGAAGAATCTAAACAGCTCAACATGCCAGTAACTACGGAAGAAATTGAAGCAGTCATCAAAGAGCTTCCAGCAAACAAAAGCCCGGGGCCAGACGGCTTCACAGGAGAGTTTTACCAAACATTCAAGGAAGAACTAAAACCTATCCTCCTCAGACTATTCCAAAAAATTCAAGAGGAAGGAACACTTCCGAGCTCCTTCTATGAAGCCAGCATCACCCTAATACCAAAACCAGATAAAGACAACACAATGAAAGAGAATTACAGGCCAATATCCCTCATGAATGTAGATGCCAAAATCCTCAACAAACTTCTAGCAAATCGGATCCAGCAGTACATCAGAAAGATCATACACCATGACCAAGTAGGGTTTATCCCAGGAATGCAAGGATGGTTCAATATCCGAAAATCAATAAATGTGATACATCACATAAACAAATTGAAAGATAAAAATCACATAGTCATATCAATTGATGCAGAAAAAGCATTTGACAAAATCCAACACCCTTTCTTGATAAAAACTCTCAACAAGGTGGGAATAGAAGGATCATACCTCAACATAATAAAAGCTATATATGATAAACCCACAGCTAACATCATACTCAATGGGCAAAAACTAAAACCATTTCCCCTAAGAACAGGAACAAGACAAGGATGCCCACTCTCACCACTCCTGTTTGACATAGTACTGGAAGTATTAGCCATTGCAATTAGACAAGAAGAAGAAATAAAAGGCATCCAAATTGGAAAAGAAGAAGTAAAGCTGTCCTTATTTGCAGATGACATGATATTGTACATAAAAAACCCGAAAGACTCTATCAAAAAACTAACAGACTTAATAAATGAATTCGGCAAGGTAGCAGGATACAAAATTAACGCCAAGAAATCTATGGCATTTCTATACACCAACAGTGAACTTACAGAAAGAGAGACTAAAAAAGCAATCCCATTTTCCATCGCACCAAAAAAATTAAGATACTTAGGAATAAACCTAACCAAGAGGTAAAAGACCTATATGCGGAAAACTACAGGACACTGAAAAAAGAGATAGAGGAAGATGTAAACAGATGGAAGAACATACCATGTTCATGGATTGGTAGAATCAACATCATCAAAATGTCCATACTACCCAAAGCAATCTATAGATTCAATGCACTCCCCATTAAAATACCAACAGCATATTTCACAGACCTAGAAAGAACTCTCCAAAAATTCATCTGGAATAAAAAAAGACCCCGAATAGCCACAGCAATCCTGAGAAAGAAGAATAAAGTAGGAGGGATCTCAATAACAGATTTCAAGCTGTATTACAAAGCCACTGTCCTCAAAACAGCCTGGTACTGGCACAAGAATAGACATATAGATCAATGGAATAGAATAGAGAATCCAGATATCGACCCAAACCAATATGCGCAATTAATATTTGACAAAGGAGGCATGAGCATACAATGGAGTCAAGACAGTCTCTTCAATAAATGGTGTTGGGAAAATTGGACAGATACATGCAAAAAAATGAAACTAGATCACCAACTTACACCATACACAAAAATAAACTCAAAATGGATACAGGACTTAAATATAAGACGGGAAACCATAAAAATACTAGAGGAATCCTCAGGCAGCAAAATCTCAGACATATGCCAAAAGAACTTTTTCACTGATACTGCCCCTAGGGCAATGGAAGCCAAAGAGAAAATAAACAAATGGGACTACATCAAAATAAAAAGCTTTTGCACAGCAAAAGAAACCATCAACAAAACAACAAGAAACCCCACTGTATGGGAGAACATATTTGCAAATGGTATCACTGATAAAGGTTTAATTTCCAACATCTACAGGCAGCTTATACAACTTAATAAAAGGAAGATAAATGATCCAATAAAAAAATGGGCAACGGACCTAAATAGAATCTTTTCAAAAGAAGACAGAAGGAAGGCCAAGAGACACATGAAAACATGCTCAAAGTCACTTATTATCCGAGAGATGCAAATCAAAACGACAATGCGATACCATCTCGCACCTGTCAGAATGGCTATCATCAACAAATCAACAAACGACAAGTGTTGGCGAGGATGCGGAGAAAAAGGAACCCTTGTGCACTGCTGGTGGGAATGCAGACTGGTGCAGCCACTGTGGAGAACAGTATGGAGTTTCCTCAAAAAACTGAAAATGGAACTCCCATTTGACCCAGTAATCCCACTCCTAGGAATATATCCTAAGAAACCAGAAACACCAATCAGAAAGGATATATGCACCCCTATGTTCATAGCAGCACAATTTACAATAGCTAAGATTTGGAAACAGCCTAGGTGCCCGTCAGCAGATGACTGGATCAGAAAACTATGGTACATCTACACAATGGAATACTATGCTGCCATAAAAAAGAAGGAATTACTACCATTTGTAGACACCTGGATGGAATTAGAGAACATTATGCTAAGTGAAATAAGCCAGTCAATGAAAGAAAAATACCACATGATCTCACTCATTTGGGGATAATGAAAAACATTATAAACTGATGAACCAAAAGATAGTTACAGAGGCAGTAAAGCATCAAACAGAGTGTCTAATTACAGCGGTAAGGTTAGGGAGAGGTGGGGGAAATAAGAGATCAACTGAAGGACTTGTATGCATGCATATAAGAGTAACCAATGGATGCAAAACATTGGGGGGTGAGGGCAGGTATGGGAGTGGGGTGGGGGGGCAATGGTAAGATATGTACATATATAATACCTTAATAAAAAATTTGAAAAAATATATATATATATATATTTTATGGATTTTACAAAGAGGAAGGGAAAGGGAGAGAGAGTTAGAAACATCGATGAGAGAGAAACATCGACCAGCTGCCTCCTGCATGTCCCCTACTGCGGATGGAGCACACAATCAAGGTACATGCCCTTGACCGGGTTCGAACCCGAGATCCTTCAGTCCACAGGCCGACTCGTTATCCACTGAGCCAAACCAGTTAGGGCTGTTCAGTTCTTTCTTGACACTTTTGCTTTATTAATAACTGTCTCCAAGTAAGGGATTCTGACTATTTTTTGTTTCTCACCTTCCCCTTTTCCTCATCCCCTTGCAAAATCCCACATACACAGTTCACATATCTTAAGTGTAGAGATGTTTGCTAATGACTCATCATATGTTTAAAGACTATTGTTCAACTTTTCACAACTAGGAATCTGATTTTAGGGCTATATCAATTGATTTCCAATCCAACAGCAGAACATTCTGAGGGTCTGACTCAGATGGCATTAAAACTGCTTGTATAAATAAAATAATTGAATTGTTGGTTGAGTTCGAGTCAAGGTATTCTCTGAAACTATTTGGAATTTTGGTAGGAATTTGTAACTATTAAAATTCGAAAATTACGAACAGAAGATGGCTGCCGACAGGAAGGCAGACTGTTCAGACGAATGGAAATGAAAAAAAAAAAAAAGCTGGGGTAGCAATACTTATATCTGACAAATTAGATCTCAAAGTGAAGGACATAAAAAGAGATAAGGAAGGCCACTTCATAATACTAACGGGAGCAATCCAACAAGAAGAAATAACTCTGGTAAATATATACGCACCCAATACAGGAGCACCCAAATACATAAAAAACTCCTGGAGGATATCAAGGGAGAGACAGACAGCAATACTATCATAGTAGGATGTGGGAACCCCTTTCACGTCCCGCGTGGTTCAGGGTTCCTGTTCAGGGTTCGGGTTCTGGAGAAGGCTGCACACAAATGAAAAGAGACTTGGAAAAGTATTAATTTTGGAATATTGGGGGCCAGGCGGGAGCCCAACTCTACTGGAAGGACTACCCTTTGCTCTGGCCTTGCAATCCCTTTCATTGAGACTATGGGATATGCCCATAACCTTTAGGCAGGAAATTCCAATAACAGAAATTTACATGGGAGAAACAGAGTTGGAGGCTGCTTCAGCTAACAATGTTTCAACTAAACAGTGAGTGATTAAAACATTTAAGGTTGTTGACCAGCCTTCCCAGTGTCCTGGCCACATCTTTCTATTAGTGGTAGAATGATTGGTTTCCGGCATCTCCCCAGTTTCTTTCCTTAAAAAAAATCTTGTATCTGCAGACCAGAAATAAACACATAAGAACAAAAATGTTTGAGTCCCAATTTCAATGTCCAACAGTTCTGAGTCCCAGTTTCAATGTCCAACAGTTCTAAGTCCGTTTCAGTGTCAAACAGTTCCTTATGTGTATACGTCAGCAATGATATCTGGATGGTGGCAATGCAGGTCCGACCCTCTCTGGTTTTGTCCTAGGCAACCTGCAGCGACGCATAGCTGCTGACTGCTAGCATGGCAAGTTGTCGTCAGCGTCTTGCATCTCTAGACTGTTTCTCCTCTGGTCTTCATGGTTGGAGCAGACCTGTCAATTCCTCTCTGTTGCAGGAATCCACATGGCCCTGGAGTTGTTTTCTGAAAATATACAAACATATTCTCGACCAAAAGTTAATAAAGGAATCTTTTCTATAAATTATACTTGGGATCCTTTTTATTTTTTTGCCCAGACGATTTTCCTTTTGGCCTATTTGATACCATATGTTTTTCATTGGTGTCTGCTGTTAGCATTACAAATGAAAATTAAATTTTTTTAAAGTAAAAATTTTCTAGATGTAATTTACTTACAGAATATTTTTCCTTACATGCTATTTTTCCACTATCCCCCCCTTTTTTTTTGATTAATGGAGGCTTTTGGAAATTTTATAATGCAGTCTTGATAACTTTAAATTTTAATTTTTTTTTTTTGCTCAAAAATATGACTGCTTTAGGTTCTTTGCATGTTAAGCAAATTTACCATGAGAGAAACTACCAATAGAAATTTTAGTTAATAGTGTAGGAACAGTTTTTTTGTCCAGTACAACTAAATTTTCTTGAATATTCACTTATTTTAATTAGCCAATTTAAATTAATCTGAAAACTTGACTACTATTTTACTGTCAAATTTAATACTCTAACCATCTTAGTTTACCCTGTAAATATTAATGGAAAGGATTATTTGCATTCTTGAGTAGGCCCTGAGCATTCCTGGTGCTAGGCTGGAATTAGATATAGGGCAGCTGCTGTTTGCCAAGTCTCTGTCTGGGTCCTGATCTGAGCTGGGCTCTGTTACCTGGGTCCTGATCTGAGCTGGGTGTGGGAAGCGCGAAGCAGCCATGGGGGCTGGAGACCTCCCTCAGAAGGGGCGAGGGTTCAAGCCCCTGCAATGTTGGGGGGGGTGAGGGTCTGTGCCTCACCTCTGTTGATCCCCAAGTTCTCTCCTGATGGCCCCTCTGCGACTGTGCCTGTCTTAGGTCGTTCCTTCCCTGAGGAATCTTACCCGTCTCTGGCTAACCAGTCATCCTCCGGGGCCAAGCAGGGTGATGTGAGGTGAGGTTCTGTCTCCTTGGTAGCCTATGCCCCCGTGGCCTCCACACCCAGCACCTGCCTTGGGATCCCCTTGCCTGCTGGCAGGGCCCCGGCACTGATCACATATCTTGGGAAACCCAGGTTTCTTCAGAGAAGGCCCAGCTCATGCCATTGGGACAGAGACAGATCCATGGTACCAGCCATCACGAGGCTTTTAACCTCAGCATAAACAGAAAGGTCAGGCAACAGTTGTGGGAGGGTCCCTCTTGTCAAAAAGGCCAGTATAGAATGCTCAAGTGCCTTCCCAGAGAGGCCTTAATTCCTTTCTGGAAGGGACTAAATGCTTTCATGTCCTTTTTTAAATTGCTGCCTAACATGCAAAGAATTAGTTTGTAAGTTTGTTTGGGATAATTGTTCAATATGCTGTTGTAAAATATCAAAAATTATAATGACATTGTAGAATAATATCATGTAAGGATATTCTTTGCTCTAGGTCATGGCAATTCAATTTCAAACTGGCTGGCAATTTCTTTTTGTATAGACAAGGTCTTAGTTACATTTTTTGCACCTCTCCCAGGAGCAAGTAGTGATAGTCCCCTACTTTAAAGGCCAAAACCTTTATAACATCTAAAAGTAAAATATAGTTATTAATTTTTATTTGATAAAGCTTTCCATGCAATTTCAAGTATCAATCGGTTAAATTTCAAAAATATTTCCTTTAAGAAGAGAGAATAAATTTCCTGTATTACTCCGGGCCCTTGGAGCTTTCCAAGAATCATCTCTGTTAAAGCCTTGAAATTTTAACATGGAAAAAACAATCAAATATATATATGCCCATATATGATTTAAAGATTACAATACTTTTTATAATTATTTTAAGATACCAGTTAGATTTTAAACTAGTTTTTGCATAGAAAAATTTTGGTTGGGATCACAGAATTAATCCTCTTTTTTAATTACACCAATAAGCAATTTATTTTGAATTCCTAATTGTTTTTAACAAAAACACATTTTTTTTCTCAAAAATAAGTTCTTATTCTTTACACATTTAATTACCACAACTATATAGTTTCTCCCAATTTAATTTGCACTTTGAACTTTTAAAGCTGGCAAGTCAAACATTTAGCAGTTTCTAGATTAATAACAACATCCTGCTTACTTTGGGGCAAGTTTCAGCAACAGATCTGGCCGAATTTCTTTTCATGCTTAAAAGATAGACAGATCTTAATTTTTTTCTTTCTTTTTCGCTTTCCGAAGTAATAACTAGCACCCAATTTGGCCAAGATTTGCATTTCCCTGCGAGTTATTTTACAATTTTTAAACGAAACCTTAAGTAATCTCATTGCGGGAGAGCAGATAGCCTTGCCCTCTCCTGCCACCTTTAAATTTCTCCATACCAGAGGCGGTTTCAGCAGCGGAGTTTCATTTCTTATTACAGATTTTAAATTCCAAATACCAATTAAGGTTTTAATTTGCATAAGAAACCACATTATTTTATAACCTAATTCTTCCCCATTAGCCTGGCTGAAAAAGATGTTCCCACCCTACTTACAGATCGCGACTCTGCAGTTAGTCCGTGGACTTGGCGTGCGGTGAACCTCCCTCACCTTTTTCTCGGTGAATTTTTTCCTTTCCTTCGCTCTTAGGCGAAAAATATCATCTCCTCCAGAAGTCCCGGGTTCAGGCGCCAGATGTGGGAACACCTTTCATGTCCCGCGTGGTTCAGGGTTCCTGTTCAGGGTTCGGGTTCTGGAGAAGGCCGCACACAAATGAAAAGAGACTTGGAAAAGTATTAATTTTGGAATATTGGGTGCCAGGCAGGAGCCCAACTCTAGTGGAAGGACTACCCTTTGCTCTGGCCTTGCAATCCCTTTCATTGAGACTATGGCATACGCCCATAACCTTTAGGCAGGAAATTCCAATAACAGAAATTTACATAGGAGAAACAGAGTTGGAGGCTGCTTCAGCTAACAATGTTTCAACTAAACAGTGAGTGATTAAAACATTTAAGGTTGTTGACCAGCCTTCCCAGTGTCCTGGCCACATCTTTCTATTAGTGGTAGAATGATTGGTTTCCGGCAGTAGGAGACTTTAATACCCCACTATCACCATTGGACAAATCCTCTAAACAAAAAATCAGCAAAGAAACATCAATCCTAAATGACTCACTAGACCAGATGGAATTAATTGACATCTTCGGAACATTTCACCCCAAAGCCACAGAATATACATTCTTCTCAAGTGCACATGGATCTTTTTCCAAGATAGACCATATATTGGGACAGAGGCAAAGTCTCTTCAAATTCAAGAAGATAGAAATCATATCAAGCATCTTCTTAGATCACAGTGGCATAAAACTGGAAATCAACTACAATAAAAACAATCCAAAAAATCAAACACGTGGAAACTAAACAGCATGCTATTAAACAATGACTGGGGTACCAGAGAGATCAAAGAAGAAATAAAATGCATCATGGCAACAAACGACAATGAAAACACAACAATCCAAAATCTATGGGACACAGCGAAAGCAGTCTTGAGAGGGAAGTTCATAGCTCTACAAGCCTGCTGCAAAAAAGAAGAAACCATGGGAATAAATTACCTAACCGTACAACTCAAAGAGTTAGAAAGAGAGCAACAAGAAAAGCCCAGTGTAAGCTGAAGGAAGGAAATAATAAAGATCGGAGCGGAAATAAATGACATAGAGACCAAGAAAACAACACAAAAGATCAACAAAACCAAGATCTGGTTCTTTGAAAGGATAAACAAGATTGATGAACCTCTAGCCAGGCTCACCAAGAAGCAAAGAGAGAGGAGCCAAATAAACAAAATCAGAAATGAAAGAGGAGAAATAACAACAGACCCCACAGAAATACAAAGGATTGTTAAAAATACTATGAACAACTCTCTTCCAACAAACTGGACAACCTGGAGGAAATGAACATATTCCTAGAAAAATACAACCTTCCAAAACTCAATCAGGAAGAATCTAAACATCTCAGTAGGCCAAGAACTATGGAAGAAATGGAAGCAGTCATCAAAAAGCTTCCAGCAAACAAAAGCCCAGGGCCAGACGGCTTCACAGGGGAGTTTTACCAAACATTCAAGGAAGAACTAAAACTTATCCTCCTCAGACCATTCCAAAAAATTCAAGAGGAAGGAACAGTTCCAAGCTCTTTCTATGAAGCCAGCCCATCACCCTAATTGCCAGAAACCGATCATTGTATCACTAATTAGAAAGGTGTGCACAAGGAACCTTGGAAGGCTGGTCAACCTTGAAGCTCTGAAAGGTCAGAGCCAACCACTCCCTATCTAATTGAGACAATGGTAGCTGAAGCAACTTCCCCACCAAATAATCATGTAAATCCTTACTGATAAGATAATCTGCCTGTTACTGGAATTGCCTGCCTAAGAGCAATGAGTGTATCCCAAACCTGAATAAAAGGGATGGCAAGGCCAAAGCAAAGGGTAGTCCTCCCACTAGAGGTGGGCTTCCTCCTGGCCCCCATTTCCCAAATTAATATTTTTCTAGTCTTCTTTCATTTGTGTGCGACCTTCTCCAGAACCCGAACCCTGAACCGGAACCCTGAACCACGCGGGACGTGAAAGGGATTCCCACACCTAATACCAAAACCAGATAAAGATAACACATTGAAAGAGAACTACAGGCCAATATCCCTCATGAACATAGATGCCAAAATCCTCAATAAAATTCTAGCAAATTGGATCCAGCAGTACATCAGAAAGATCATACACCATGACCAAGTAGGATTTATCCCAGGAATGCAAGGATGGTACAATATCTGCAAATCAATAAATGTGATACATCACATAAACAAATTGAGAGATAAAAACCACATAGTCATAACAACTGATGCAGAAAAGGCATTCGACAAAATCCAACACCCATTTTTGATAAAAAAAAAAAAAAAAAAAAAAAAAACTCTCAGCAACGTGGGAATAGAAGGATCATACCTCAACATAATAGAAGCCATATATGACAAACCCACAGCCAACATCATACTCAATGGGAAAAAAATTAAACCATTTCCCCTAAGAACAGGAACAAGACAGGGATGCCCACTCTCACCACTCCTGTTTGACATAGTACTGGAAGTATTAGCCATTGCGGTTAGACAAGAAGAAGAAATAAAAGGCATCCGAATTGGAAAAGAAGAAGTAAAGCTGTCCCTATTCGCAGATGACATGATATTGTACATAAAAAAAACCCTATAGACTCCATCAGAAAACTATTAGACTTAATAAGTGAATTCGGCAATGTAGCAGGATACAAAATTAACGCCAAGAAATCTATGGCATTTCTATACACCAATACTGAACTTACAGAACGAGAGACTAAAAAAGCAATCCCATGTACCATCACACCAAAAAAATTAAGATACGTAGGAATAAACTTAACTAAGGAGGTAAAAAACCTATATGTGGAAAACTACAGGACACTGAAAAAAGAGATAGAGGAAGACATAAACAGATGGAAGAACATACCGTTTTCATGGATTGGTAGAATCAACATCATTAAAATGTCGATGCTACCCAAAGCAATCTATAGATTCTATGCACTCCCCATTAAAATACCAACGGCATATTTCACAGAGCTAAAAAGAACTCTCCAAAAATACATCTGGAATAAAAAAAAGACCCCGAATAGCCACAGCAATCCTGAGAAAGAAGAACAAAGTAGGAGGGATCTCAATACCAGATTTCAAGCTGTATTACAAATCCACTGTCCTCAAAACAGCCTGGTACTGGCACAAGAACAGACATATAGATCAATGGAATAGAATAGAGAATCCAAATATCGACCCAAACCACTATGCGCAATTAATATTTGACAAAGAAGGCATGAACATACAATGGAGTCAAGACAGTCTCTTCAATAAATGGTGTCGGGAAAATTGGACAGATACATGCAAAAAAAAAAATGAAACTAGATCACCAACTTACACCATACACAAAAATAAACTCAAAATGGATACAGGACTTAAATGTAAGACGGGAAACCATAGAAATACTACAGGAATCCACAGGCGGCAGAATCTCAGACATATGCCAAAGCAATTTGTTCACCGATACCGCTCCTAGGGCAATGGAAAGTAAAGAGAAAATAAACAAATGGGACTACATCAAAATAAAAAGCTTTTGCACAGCAAAAGAAACCATCAACAAAACAACAAGAAACCCCACTGTATGGGAGAACGTATTCGCAAATGTTATTGCTGATAAAGGTTTCATCTCCAACATCTACAGGCAGCTTATACAACTTAATAAAAGGAAGATAAATGATCCAATAAAAAAATGGGCAACGGACCTAAATAGAATCTTTTTGAAAGAAGACAGAAGGAAGGCCAAGAGACACATGAAAACATGCTCAAAGTCACTAATTATTCGAGAGATGCAAATCAAAACGACAATGCGATACCATCCCACACCTGTCAGAATGGCTATCATCAACAAATCAACAAACGACAAGTGTTGGCGAGGATGCGGAGAAAAAGGAACCCTCATGCACTGCTGGTGGGAATGCAGACTGGTGCAGCCACTGTGGAGAACAGTATGGAGTTTCCTCAAAAAATTGAAAATGGAACTCCCATTTGACCCAGTAATCCCACTCCTAGGAATATATACTAAGAAACTAGAAACTCTAATCAGAAAGGATATATGCACCCCTATGTTCATAGCAGCACAATTTACAATAGCTAAGATTTGGAAACAGCCTAGGTGCCCATCAGCAGATGACTGGATCAGAAAACTATGGTACATCTACACAATGGAATACTATGCTGCCATAAAAAAGAAGGAATTATTACCATTTGTAGGCACCTGGATGGAATTAGAGAACATTATGCTAAGTGAAATAAGCCAGTCAATTAAAGAAAAATATCACATGATCTCACTTATTTGGGGATAATGAAAAACATTATAAACTGATGAACAAAAAGATAGATACAGAGGCAGTAAAGCATCAAACAGACTGTCAAATTACAGCGGGGAGGTTAGGGAGAGGTGGGGGAGATAAGAGATCAACCGAAGGACTTATATGCATGCATATAAGAGTAACCAATGGATGCAAAACATTGGGGGGTTAGGGCATGTATGAGAGTGGGGGTGGGGGTGGCAATGGTAAAATATGTACACATATAATACCTTAATAATAAAAAAAAAAGAATGCTATCTGTAGGTGAGTATTTCAGAAGGAGGCACGCTGTGCAAGAGGGACCCATGCAAAGATGTGGCCGAATCACCCGAAGGTGCTCATTCTCATGTGCACACTCTTGCTCTGAGGGGAGACACATTTCCTTTCAGTTCTATTTGCTGTGAATGGAAACCAGCTGGTCTATACACCAAGCCAATACTCTCCAGGTATCCAAAAAGGGAAACCTAAATGTCTAAGTGACTTACATTTTACTTCATTTTAATCAATATAAATTCAATTTTATAAAGTTATATGTGGCTTCAGGGCTGGTGTGGCTCAGTGTTTGAATGTGGACCCATGAAACAGGAGGTTACAGTTTAATTCCCAGTCAGGGCACATGCCTGGGTTGCAGGCTTGATACCCCGTAGGAGACTCTAAGAACAAAGTGGTGAACTTGCCAAATACCAGAATTTGCTAAAGTGATAAAGAAAAGCATGTGGACTCAGCTCAGAGATAGAAAAATAGGTCAGTGGCACCATTATAGGCCCAGAAACAAACTCACTCACATCTACAAACTTGAAAAGTAAAGGTGGCATTGCAGACGGCTGGAGCAGACACGTACGAATCAATAAGGAGTGTGGGTGCCACTTGGGAGACACGGTGGGGGAGAGGTGAGTGACATCGGATCTGAATCACCCCAATTATGAAAATCCATGTCAATGTGCCCAAGGGTTAAATGTATAAAGCAAAAATTTTAAACAACTGGAAGAGGAGGAAGCATATTGTTCCCACAATAATGTAAGAATTATTTAAACAAAGCCCAAAACAACTGGTAAATCTCACCAAATTAAGATGGAAATATTCTCTGTTGAAAAGACATGGTGAGAGAAAGAGAAGCTTTCTGGAGCACAGAGCTAGAGGAGGGCTAGAGCCCAGCATTTAGAAAGAAAGAACTACATCAGGAGAGAAGCAGAAACCCACTAGAGAAATGGGGAGGACCTGGCCACCAGCACCTCACAGAAAAGGACCATCAGTGGCTGAAAAACACGAAAAGATGCTCAACGTGACTAGTGATCAGGAAATGCAAACTAAAACCAAAATGACACCCAATTTGACTCCTACCAAGATTGGCAAGGATTTTGAGCAATGAAGCATAGCCCCTGTGCTGATGCCTAAAGTAGAGCAATAACTTGTAAAGCCACTTTTCTCCTAGTTACATCCGATGCAACCCTGCCCAGGTGCCAAAGATTTCATGTACAGGAATGTTCACAGCACAGTTCTTCACAACAGCGAAAAGCTTCAAATAACCCAAGTGCCCCTGCACAGGAGAACAAATGTGGTGCCGCCATAAAATGCAATTCTGCAAGGAAGAGTTTACTTCAGTGACAGTAAGTGAGCTACAGCCATGGGCACTGTAGATGAACAAAGCTGAGCAAAACTGCAAGATGCAGAGAGGGACCCACCGCATTACCTCACTGAGATAGAGTTGGACTACATTCATAATTTAATGATATATTATTGGTATCGATGCACACATCTGAGACAAAATGCTAAGGGAAATAAAAGCTACGTTAGACATAATATTTAAAACAGTCATTTGCCACTGGTGAGAAGAGGGGGCTGTGATGGGGGGGCAAGGCTTTAGAAGGACCGCATTCTATTTCCCACACTGTATGGTGAGTAGGTATGTGGGTGTTTTCAGCTTTAACACTTTATATACTCCATATAGATGTTTAAGTAAATGTGTCCTTCAAAGACAAAATCAAGAAGTAAAGTTCTTGGCATTTTGCTTTGTTTTTGTTTTTGTTTTTTAAAAATATATTTTAATGATTTTTTACAGAGAGGAAGGGAGAGGGATAGAGAGTTAGAAACATCAGTGAGAGAGAAACATTGATCAGCTGCCTCCTGCACACCCCCTACCAGGGATATGCCCACAACCAAGGTATATGCCTTTGACCAGAATCGAACCTGGGACCCTTCAGTCCGCAGGCCGATGCTTTATCCACTGAGCCAAACCAATTAGGGCCTTTATTTTTGTTTTGAGGGACTAGTTGTTGAAATAGTTCTTGGGGACTAGCTGTTGAAGAACTAGCGTTGACACCATATTTGACCACCCAATCAAATACGTGTTTTTGCCTAAGGACAAATCTTTAGTCACTGGAGTAGCCATGGATCGACTGGCCGCAAACCCAAAACCTTGTTTCTTTGGGTCAGACATACTGTCACCACATTTATCGTAGTCACTGCATTTTCTAAGACAGCGACATTTAGGGGCATGTGCTCTGAGGAGTGTTGCCTCCTGTACATGCCCCAACTGGGGATCAAACCCACAACCCTGACCGTGAATCAAATCCTCAACCTTTCAGTGTACAGGACGATGCTCCAACCAACTGCGCACCCGGCCAGGGCCCTGCCACTCTTCATCGTTCCCTCATTGTCTGCTTACTGCCTCTCAACGCTGTGGCTCTGTGTCCCCCGCTCTGTAGTGGGTGATTCCCCTTGACATTGCCTCTGTCACCATTTCTCCTCTACCATCGACCCCTTGCCATATGTAAATGTGTTTTTCCTGCTAAAAACGCTGTCTCACATGGAGATGTGACTTTTTCCCTGGTAGCTAACATTGAGGTTGGGAAGATGGGTTATGATGCCAGTCATGTACCCTGGAAATGACACACTGTTCACTCAGCTAAATACATGTCTCAACTACCCCCTGCCATTTTGATGATGCTGCTGATCAAGGTCTCACAGGAATAAATGCTTGTGACTCTGAATATGGAGCAAAAATATATCAAACCGAAGTCATATTTCTATCTGAGGTGAACAAGAGCAATATATTTTTTTGCATCCTTCTCATTGCTCATACTTACACAAATATGCAGGGGATGTATTCCTTTTTCCCAAATAGAGCTAAATTATGTTCATGACTTTGTAACTTTTCCATTTAAAATATGGACAACCCTATAAATCAGATACAGGATTTTTCCCTAATTTATTTGTAGACATATTTAAACTAAATAAGGATTTTGTTGGGGAGCACAACAGACTTGGTTGGAAAGTTGTAAGGAGTACATTCTGAGAAAAGGGAAGTGTGTGGAAGGCTGCCTGCCCTGTTTATCGGAATTCCGAATTAGGGGAGACTTAGGGGAGTGTCGAAGGCAGCGCCCCTAATTATTCCTTGACCTTTCCAACCAAGTCTCTTGTGCTCCCCAACAGGATTTCATAAATGGATTGTCATTAGTGTGATAGTTATTTTTGTTTGCCTCTTAGAAGTAGTGAGTTAGTAATCCATTAAAAATATTTCATAGCACTTACCACTTTCTCATTGATGACAAACATTTTTAATGGAAATACTTATGCCCTGCTATTCAGGCAAACTTTAAAGTATAATGAGCCATAATGGAGAAATTAATTAAAAATAATTAAATGAGCTACAAAAAGCAGCTAGTACCAACTATGGACCAGGACATGAACAAAAACCCATACCCTGCTGGTAGAGAATAAATCAGAACAAGTTTGAGAAAACAGGAAGTATCTACTAAACCTGTGGTACTGAAGAAACATGGTGTGTGGTATAAAGAAGCATTGCGTGTGGTACTGAAGAAGCATGGTGTGTGGTATGAAGAAGCATGGCACGTGGTGCTGGAGAAGCATGGTGTGTGGTGTGGAGAAGCATGGTGTGTGGTGTGAAGAAGCATGTGTGGTATGAAGAAGCATGTTGTGTGGTATGAAGAAGCATGGTATGTGGTACTGAAGAAGCATGGTGTGTGGTATGAAGAAGCATGGCGTGTGGTACTGAGGAAGCATGGTGTGTGGTATGAAGAAGCATGGCGTGTGGTACTGAAGAAGCATGGCGTGTGGTATGAAGAAGCATGGTGTGTGGTATGAAGAAGCATGGCACGTGGTACTGGAGAAGCATGGTGTGTGGTGTGAAGAAGCATGTGTGGTATGAAGAAGCATGTTGTGTGGTATGAAGAAGCATGGTATGTGGTACTGAAGAAGCATGTTGTGTGGTATGAAGAAGCATGGCGTGTGGTATGAAGAAGCATGGCATGTGGTACTGAAGAAGCATGGCGTGTGGTATGAAGAAGCATGGCATGTGGTATGAAGAAGCATGGCGTGTGGTATGAAGAAGCATGGCGTGTGGTATGAAGAAGCATGGCGTGTGGTATGAAGAAGCATGGCGTGTGGTACTGAAGAAGCATGGCGTGTGGTATGAAGAAGCATGGTGTGTGGTATGAAGAAGCATGGCGTGTGGTACTGAAGAAGCATGGCGTGTGGTATGAAGAAGCATGGCGTGTGGTACTGAAGAAGCATGGCGTGTGGTATGAAGAAGCATGGTGTGTGGTATGAAGAAGCATGGTGTGTGGTATGAAGAAGCATGGTGTGTGGTATGAAGAAGCATGGCATGTGGTTCTGAAGGAGCCTAGTGGCTCCTCATGTGAAAGGTGAGCTCGGATCCTCACTCTTATTCAGTGTAGTGGAGCGTGGGAATTGGTTCATAGGATCCAGTCCCACTTGGAGAACTGTTACTACAGTCCAAGAGTAGATGTAAAATGGGGATCATATTTATTGGCTCAGAGGCTTGCTATAGAACAGAGTCCCCATCCTCACAGAATTCAGGATGGCCACGTGCAAACCTAGAATGAAAAGCCGGCAGCACCCCACGTGGCCAAGAACTAGAAACTGCCCTTGGAAAGGAGGTATGCAACAGAACTGTGAGTCCCGGAGGGCGAAGAGGAAAGCTGTCCTTGTTGATTTAAGAGTTTAAGGTGCTGATGGTATCAGGTTGGCTTAGCAAACTGGCATCTGAAACTAGTGGCATAACACCGAGGCCCCGCAGTCACGTGGGACACAGCGGCCGTGGGAAGCCCCACCCTGGCCTCTGGGTGCTGGTTACAGAGGACCACGTTCCTTCGCGGGCTGAGGCTCTGGCCTGAGGGGGCGGGGGCGGGGCTAGGGGGCAGAGGACCTGCTTCCCTAAGGTCTCCCCTGACACGCAGAGCATCCAGAGCATCCGGCTGTGATGCCCCCACGCGCTAATGGCATCACCGGTGACCTCACCCGGTGGGGTCTCAGAGGCTGTTTCCCTGACAACCCACGTGCCCAGCGCGGAGGAAGGAGGTGCAGGCTTGGCGGCCAAGCGACTCCCTGCAGCCCCTGCAGCACGGCCGGAGCTGGAGCTGAAGCTGAAGCTGCAGGTCCCTCTGGCTGTCGTGGGGCCTGGACAGTGCGCCCCCGGCCCCCTTCCCCGCTCCGCGCTGGCAGCGAGTTCTGGGCCCTGAATCCGGGAAGTCACGGGCCTTCCCAGCTAGACCGCTCCCCTCCCGCATCCCTCACCAAACCCGGTCTGACCCTCATCCTCCCCACCAGACCCCAGGGGCCCCACCTCCCAAATGGTGACCTTTGACTGCGTGCCCTCGCCCTAACATTTCAGTCTCTGAGCCTAACACCTCCCTGAACCCCCTCACCTCCCATCTAACCTTTAACAGGAGCCATTGCCAACCATATCTGGTCCAGCACCACTCTCCCCACTCCAGCCCTCCCAGCCACCCCCTCTACCCCCGCCTTCCTCCATGGAGGCCGCTATTGCTCCCCGTGAACTCAAGCGAAATAGGACCAGTCAGAGAAGAATATGTCTGATCAAAGACTTGAACTAAAGAAGAAACACAAGTAACTAATGTACATGAGAAAAGTTAGCTTCAAAGATCATCAAGTAATTGCAAAGGAAAGACACCTGGAACATTTAAAACCACAGACACCTGAGAGCACTGCTCCCGGGTAGGGACAGCCTTTCTGGACACAGTTGGACAGGATGGAGCAAATATTCGTGCTCCTGGGCTATGAGGCAGGCGCGCTGATGGCGTCACCGGTGATGTCACCCTGTGGGGTGATTACATTTCCAGGAATTCACCACGTAAGAATCTAAAAGTTGGGGCAGGCCCTAACCGGTTTGGCTCAGAGAATAGAGCGTCGGCCTGCGGACTGGAGGGTCCCGGGTTCGATTCCGGTCGGGGGCATGTACCTTGGTTGCGGGCACATCCCCAGGGGGGGTGTGCAGGAGGCAGCTGATCAATGTCTCTCTCTCATCGATGTTTCTAACTCTCTATCCCTCTCCCTTCCTCTCTGTAAAAAAATCAATAAAATATATTTAAAAAATAAATAAATTTTTTTAAAAAGTTGGGGCAGATGTTAATGTATAAAAGTGTTCATCACAATAGTACTCAATAGGAAAGACTAGATATGATGTAAGTGGTCAGTAATGGAGTAGGGACACATAATTAGGATGGGCTATAATACTGTGATTAAGTTTTGATAAAGGGATTTTAATGTGTTAGGAAAACTATTTGTGATAAAATGTCAGCTTAGAAAAAGAACATAAATTTGAATATGCAGTATTTCACATTTTAAAAATATATATACAGAAAAATAGAAGGAAATATGCTAGGATAGTAACTGGTAGCATGCCAATGATTATTATGTTTCTCTTCATACTTTTTGATATTTTCATAATTTTAAATACCAAATGTATAGTACTGTTAAAAAAAATACAGAGTAGATAGTAATTGATGGGTTAATTTATTTTCTGAAATTCTTATTTCATTTTGCTAATTTTACTTTTTATTTTTCATTTTATCTAATACCAGGTGTTTCCACTAAATAAAATTATTTTATCATTTTTGACAGAAAAGAGATTTACTGAATGCTAATGTTTTAGCCAGTTTGGGACTTTCATTTTAAAGGTACCAAAGATTTGCCCTAACCGGTTTGGCTCAGTGGATAGAGCGTCAGCCTGTGGACTGAAAGGTCCCAGGTTCGATTCCGGTCAAGGGCATGTACCTTGGTTGCGGGCACATCCCCAGTGCGGGGTGTGCAGGAGGCAGCTGATCGATGTTTCTCTCTCATCGATGTTTCTAGCTTTCTATCCCCCTCCCTTCCTCTCTGTGAAAAATCAATAAAATATATTAAAAAAAAATAAAATAAAAAAATAAAGGTACCAAAGATTTGATGGCTAAATATTTCTAAAGTGACTCTATTGGAATTGTAGCAGTACAACAAACACAAAACACTCTTCTGCTAGAAATAAAAATAAAATGTGATGAGGCATTGACTTAACTGAGCTTTTTTTTTTAAATAAATCTTTATTGTTCAGATTATTAGAATTGTTCCTCTTTATTTCCCCCCATAGCTCCTCTCCACTCGGTTCTCATCCCACCCTCTGCCCTTACCCGCCCCCCCGCACTGTCCTCATCTATAGGTGTACGATTTTTGTCCAGTCTCTTCCCGCACCCCGCCACTGCACCCCTTTCCTCCTGAGTATTGTCAGTCCACTCCCTTTCTATGCCCCTGATTCTATTATATTCACCAGTTTATTCAGTTCACCAGATTTTTTATTCACTTGATTTTTAGATTCACTTGTTGATAGATATGTATTTGTTGTTCATAATTTTTATCTTTACCTTTTTCTTTTTCTTCGTCTTCTTAAAGAATACCTTTCAGCATTCCATATAATACTGGTTTGGCAGTGATGAACTCCTTTAGCTTTTTCTTATCCATGAAGCTCTTTATCTGACCTTCAATTCTGAATGATAGCTTTGCTGGGTAGAGTAATCTTGGTTGTAGGTTCTTGCTATTCATCACTTTGAATATTTCTTGCCACTCCCTTCTGGCCTGCATAGTTTCTGTTGAGAAATCAGCTGACAATCGTATGGGTGCTCCCTTGTAGGTAACTAACTGTATTTCTCTTGCTGTTTTTAAGATTCTGTCTTTGTCTTTTGCTCTTGGCATTTTAATTATGATGTGTCTTGGTGTGGTCCTCTTTGGATTCCTTTTGTTTGGGGTTCTGTGCACTTCCTGGACTTGTAAGTCTATTTCTTTCACCATGTGGGGGAAGTTTTCAGTCATTATGTATGCAAGTAGGTTTTCAGTATCTTGCTCTCTGTCTTCTTCTGGCACCCCCATAATTGAGATGTTGGTACGCTTGAAGTTGTCCCAGAGGCTCCTTACACTATCTTCATATTTTTGGATTCTTTTTTCTTTTTGCTTTTCTGGTTGGGTGTTTTTTGCTTCTTTGTATTTCAAATCTTCGACTTGATTCTTGCGATCCTCTAGTCTGCTATTGGATCTCTGTATATTATTCTTTATTTCAGTCCGTGTATGCTTAATTTCTAGTTGGTCCTTTTTCATATACTCGAGGGTCTCACTAAATTTATCAGCAGTTTCTAGAAAATTCTTGAAAAACCTTATAACCGTGGTTTTGAACTCTATATCCAGTCGTTTGCTTTCCTCCATTTCTGTCATTTGTGACCTGTTCTTTGTCTCTGCATTTTTGCTGCTTTCCTGAGTTGATAGAGTGGCTTTGTGTGCTAGGTGTCCTATAGGGCCCAGTGGCTCAGCCTCCCCAGATACCTGAGGTGGACACTCTTGGTGCACCCCTTTGTGGGCTGTGTGCACAGTCTTGTTGTAGTTAAGCCTTGATTGTTGTTGGTATCACTGGGAGGAATTGACCTCCAGGCCAACTGGCTGTGAGAATCAGCTGTGTCTACGCTGGGAGAATTTCTGTGCTGGAGACACCCTTATGAGACAAGACTTGCAAAAGCCTCTGCACTCAGCTTGGATGGGGCAGAGTCCCAGGACAGAGCAAAATCAATGGCTTCCTGTCAGCTCTGCCCTAAGAAGCCCCTGTGTCTCAGTGTCCCCTGGTAATCACTGCAAACACCTCTGAGGGAAAGCTGCCCTCGAGTTTCACCCGCTGCCAGACAGTCCAGTTTCTCCCCGAATGAGTCTGAGTCCCCAGAGTCTCACCCAGAACTGGAGTTCAGTGCAGTCGGGAGCTTTTGTCTCCCTCCCAATTGAGAAAGCCAGATGTGTACTCAGTTGCCAGCCCTCTCCACACGTGCACCTTCGTACCTCTGCCTTCCACACCTCCTCTGAGTCTCAGTGTGCTTTTCTCTTTCCTTCTAGTTGTAGAATTTCCACTTAGCCAGCCTTCCTGTGGTTCTGGATGATGTCCGTTTTGTCTTTTAGTTGTGGTTTTGAAATTGTTGTGCGAGGCAGGAGTTTAGGTGTTTACCTATGCCGCCATCTTGGTTTCCCCTTGACTTAACTGAGCTTTGGATAGATGCTGAATATGGTTCTGTATCTAATGGTAACATAGTACCACATTGGGAGAACCAGGGAAAGCTTGAGACATGAACTACCAAAGTTGTTATTAAAACCAAGATGAAACAGAACAAACTATTAACAAAGATTGTCCAGCCTAGGGAAGAATTGGCTCAGGAGCCTTTGAAACCATGAACATCTGGGAAGGGCTCTTGGATAGTATGAGCTCATCCTTCCCTGTCCCTACAGAGGACACCTAAAGCAAAGCCACGAACAGACTTCCCACATGGTGTCCAGGGGACAAGAGCCCAGCTCAGTCAGGACCTGTGATGGCCGACTGTCCCCAGGTGTGTGAACGTTGTAAATAACAGACAGATGCAGAATACCAAGGGTAGAGAAGTAGATAGTGAACTTTTATTTCTCTTTCTTCATCCACTTTATCTTTGCATCATTGATAGAAAAGAACCCCCCCCCCCAAAAAAAAGGAAAGAACCCAACAAATGTAGGTGGCTCTTTTGTGGGTACATTGACAAAGTTACATGTAGAGTTTAGAAAATACTAATTCAAGGTATAAGATAAAAGAATGGGGATAAACAAATGTATGCTCTATTCATACAATGCCTACCAAGCAATAAGAGGGAATTACCTAATGATGCACACAACAAACATATGGGAGTATCTCAAAAGCATGCTGTGTGAAAGACTTACACAGGAGAAACCAAGATGGTGGCATAGGTAAGCACCTAAACTGCTGCCTCGCACAACAATTTCAAAACTACAACTAAAAGACAGAGCGGACACCATCCAGAACCACAGGAAAGCTGGCTGAGTGGAAATTCTACAACTAGAAGGAAAGAGAAAAGCTCACAGAGATTTGGAGGTACGGCAAAGGGTCTTTGTGCGCGCATAGAGGAAGGGCAGCTGAGAGCCTGGCTGACTTTCTCTGGCGGGAGGGGAAAGAAAGCCCCCAACTGCACTGAACCCCAGTTCCGACTGCACTGAACCCCAGTTCCGGGCGAAACCCTGTGGACCCAGGCTCATATAGGGGGAGTCTGGACTGTCAGGTAGAGAGAAAGGCACCCGGAGACTCGGAGACCCGGGGGAGAGCTGGGGGAGCCCCGGCCGGCAGGGGTCTGGAGGCGCACGTGCCAGTGTGCACAAAGACTGCGGAGGTTGCCACAGGCTTTCCCTAGCAGAAGGGAGTCAGAAGCTCCTGACTGCACTGAGCCCCAGTTCTGACTTCACTGAACCCCAGTTCCAGGCGAGCCCCTGGGGACCCATGCTCTTGCGGGGGTAATCTGGACTCTCGGGCGGAGACTTGGGAGCCGGGGAAGGCAGAGGTCTGGAGGCGCACACGTGCAAGGGCAAGGCTGACGGGAAGCCAAGACTGTCTGCTCCGCCCTGAGACTCCACCCCATCCAAGCTGAGCACAGAGGCTTTTGCAATTTGGCAAGTCTAATCCTATAAGGCTGTCTCTAGCACCGAACTTCTCCCAGCGTAGACACAGCTGATCCTCACAGCCAACTGGCCTGGAGGTCAATTCCTCCCAGTGATACCAACAACAATCAAGACTTAACTACAACAAGGCTGTACACACAGTCCACAAAGAGTATCCACCTCAGATTAACTGGGGAGGCCGACCCACTGGGCCATATAGGAAACCTAGCACACAAAGCTACCCTACCAACTCAGGGAATCAGTGAAAATGCGGCGACAAAGAAACAGATTACAAACGAAAGAAATGGAGGAAAACAAACGACTGGATATAGAATTCAAAACCATGGTTATAAGGCTTTTCAAGAATATCCTAGAAAAGACCGATAAATATAACAAGATCCTCGAAGATATGAAAAAGGACCAACTAGAAATTAAACATACACTGACTGAAATAAAAAATATTATACAGAGGCCCAACATCAGACTAGAGGAACACAAGAATCAAGTCAAAGAACTGAAATACAAAGAAGAAAAAAACACTCAACCAAAAAAGAAAAAAGAAAAAAAAATGCAAAAAGTTGAAGATAGTGTAAGAAGCCTCTGGGACAACTTCAAGCGTACCAACATCAGAATTATGGGTGTGCCAGAAGAAGAGAGAGAGCATGATACTGAAAACCTATTTGAAGAAATAATGACTGAAAACTTCCCCCACATGGTGAAAGAAATAGACTTACAAGTCCAGGAAGCGCACAGAACCCCAAACAAAAAGAATCCAAAGAGGACCACACCAAGACACATCATGATTAAAATGCCAAGAGCAAAAGACAAAGACAGAATATTAAAAGCAGCAAGAGAAAAACAGTTAGTTACCTACAAGGGAGCACCCATACGATTGTCAGCTGATTTCTCAACAGAAACTATGCAGGCCAGAAGGGAGTGGCAAGAAATTTTCAAAGTGATGAATAGCAAGAACCTACAACCAAGATTACTCTACCCAGCAAAGCTATCATTCAGAATTGTAGGGCAGATAAAGAGCTTCACAGATAAGAAAAAGCTAAAGTAGTTCATCACCACCAAACCAGTATTATATGAAATGCTGAAAGATATTCTTAAAAAAGAAGAAGAAGAAAAAAGTAAAGATAAAAATTATGAACAACAAATACATATCTATCAACAAGTGAACCTAAAAATCAAGTGAATTAAAAACCTGAGGAACAGAATCATCTGGTGAATATAATAGAATCAGGGGCATAGAAAGGGAGTGGACTGATAATTCTCAGGGGGAAAGGGGTGTGGGGGGGTTCAGGAAGAGACTGGACAAAAATCATACACCTATGGATGAGGACAGTGTGGGGGAGGTAAGGGCAGAAGGTGGGGTGGGAACCGGGTGGAGGGGAGCTATGGGAGGAAAAAGGAGAAACAATTATAATAATCTGAATAAAGATTTATTAAAAGAAAAAAGTAAATAAAAAAAAAGAAAAGAAAGACTTACACGAAAGAGTGCAAACTTCCTGGGCACGTTCTGGGGTAAAGGCAATGTTCTATACATTGATGGGGTTCGGGTTACACAGGTGTATACGAATGTATATTTAAGATGTGTGCATTTCATTGTATGTAAAGTTTACACCAAATATTAAACTCTAGTTAGCAATACCTATCGTGCATTATTTTGGAGGGAATTTATTGATGATTGCAGTTGATTTTGAAATACATAAAACAATAAGACGGACCGATGAATAGATGGACCATACGTATAAGTTTAGTAAAATGTTAATGGTGGAATCTAAAGAGTGTTCACTGTAAAATTCCTTCCACTTTATGGTATGTGTTCATCTAAAATATTGGGGAAAAGATTTTATTTCCTACGGATACATGGTGTTTATGAATATGCGATTTTAAGGTCTACTTAATGTAGGTTGGCTGTGTGCTTTCTGAGTGTCTATTGAAAGGAGCTCTACAAGCCAGTAAAGGGAGAGATATTTACCAAAGTAAAGCACACTCAATGTTATAAGCTTCCCAAGAACTGTACTTGCATTGCTGAGCTGTGTTCACAGCATTGAAACTGTTCGCTTTGCTTTCCTTTTTTTATAAGCACAATTTCTTTAAAAAACAAACAAACAAACAAAAACACAAAACTAATAATGAGAAATAATATTGAGGTAACAATGAATGAAATTTTCCAAAATGTATCTAAAATATTCCTTGAAATTATAGCTACCAGGTCTAAATACCGAAATGCTAAGGTTAAATCGAGAGTTACAAATGTTAAAAAGAGGTAACAATTTATTTTGTACTCTGAATGTATCAAGCAGTGTGGTCCGCAGTCTGAAAACTATTCCTGATTAATTGTCACAATACAGCAGGAGAAAATGAAGGTTCACAGTGGTTCGTTAACTTCTCTAACATTACTTTGCTATGAGACATTAGAGTGAAGGGGCAATAGAAATACTTTAAGTTTGCTGAGAAACGCAGGGTTCAGGGAAGCAAGAGGAAGGACATTGCTGAAGTTGCCATGGAAATGCAGGCTTTGGTCCATTTGAATCCAGTGGAGGAATTACATCACGGCCTCACTTGGATCTAGGAGAAACCACCCTAAACCTGAAGGTGGTGGACTTGCTGTTGTGACAGCAACTATAGAAACTGCTGAGTGGACGTGGTGGCTGAGGCAGGATTGAGGGAGGTCCTTGGCCTGTGTAGGCCCAGGTCCTGTGACCTGGTCAGAACTCTCTATTAACAGTTCCAGCTTCCTTAAGGTGGGAAAATGGTTCTCTTGGTGGATAAGTGTTTTTGTTTTGTTTTGACTTTTGTTTTATTTTTATCCCTGGGAGAGTTTAAAATTAAATAGAATTTAAAATCATATAGTCATGACGAGCTAAATCGAATTATAATAGGAATATTTTTGAATTAAGTTTAGGACATTAAGATAATCTGTGGGAGCACAGGGGCTGGGTGAAGGTGAACAAAGGGGAAGAAATTGGGGGACATCTGCAATAGTGTCAACAATAAACAAAGACAATCTGTGTGTTTGGGGTATTTAGAGTTTATAACATTCAAAAGAAAATGAGGTTCATTCTACTAGTGTAAATTATAATCGCTTGAAGAACTTTTACTTAAGTCAGGCATTCAAAGTGCCTAAAAGCAGAATTAAAGTTATATAAACTTTAAAATATCAAGGGAACTCAATTAACTACATTTATTCCTCAGAGTGATTGTTTAAGGAATTTAGTTCAAGTTAAATTAAACAATAATGACAGAAAGTGAAGGTGATTGTATTTGCTTTGCTAGAGTTCGAAATAGAATAAGATTTATACGCTGAATTTTAAGCCCCAGGGTAAACTATGTTTTTAGAGTTTATATTTTACTAAACTAATTAGTTTTAAATCCAAGTAACCATAAAATAGTCTTCCCTGTGTATAAAAATATCCCCTTCAAAGTCCTTTTATTTTTATTATTTAAAAAAAAAAATATATATATATATATATATATATATATATATATATATATATTACTGATTTTTTACAGAGAGGAAGAGAGAGGGAGAGAGAGTTAGAAACATCAATGAGAGAGACACATCGATCAGCTGCCTCCTGCACACCTCCTACTGGGGATGTGCCCGCAACCAAAGTACATGCCCTTGACTGGAATCGAACCTGGGACATTTCAGTTCACAGGCTGATGCTCTATCCACTGAGCCAAACTGGTTAGGGCCACAGTCCTTTTAAAGTTTCACATTGAGACTTGCATGTCTGAAAACTGACTTAAGCCCTTATGTTTGATTAATAATTGGCTGGAGGGAGATAGAGTAACAATAATTTCTACTGAAACCTTCACAGATGTTGTCAGGCTTCCTTGCACTCAGTGATGCTAAGTGATGGCTATTCCTTTCTAACTGTCCTGCTGGGGCTTTGCTTCTCAACCTGGTGTTTTGACATTTTATCACAATGTCTTTGTCCTGTTTATCTTGCTCTGCATTCAGTGCGTCTTTTCACTTGGAAAATTCGTGCCTCTCATGAGCTCAGGGAGTTTTTCATTTACTAAAGTGACTAAGTTACGTTCTTTATTCGGTGCCTCTGCTTCTCCCTGAAACACCTTTGAGTCAGGAACTGAGCCTCCTGGACTATTCCGTGGGTCTCATCTGCCCATTAGTCGTTTTTGTTTCATTGTCTTTTTGTTTGTGCCTGGGAGATTCTCTTGACTTTTTCTTTTAACTTTCTATGGAATGTTTGGTTTCACCAGACATATTGGTTATTTACAAGTGTGTGTTTCTTCTTTTTGTTTAATTGTTCTTTTTTCACAGCCTCATGTTCCTGTTTTCAGATTACCTCCTTACAACTCTCATGATTAGGAGATTTCTTTTGAAGGTTCCTCTGTTCTCTGAGTTGTCTTTGTTTCCTCTGGGCTCAGATTATTTGTTTATTTAATGTTGGTCAGTCTTAAATTTTATCTTCCATGTTGCTGGTTTTCGTTATTATGTCTGGTGGTGCTTGGGTTTTCCATTTTTATTTAAGAATGAGGGACTAGGTTGATTATTGTAGAGAGCCTCATGGGTTTTTCTACTGCTATATGTCTAGGGTCTCCTTCCTACTGGTACTCCCTGCTGAGAATGAAGTTCTCTGTGTGTGATTTGCAGGAGCTGGAAGTGAGCCATTAGCCTGAGAAGCCTGCAGTGCCAGAGTAGGTGGGCTGTACCCTGGCATACAGGGAAGTTCTTTAGCACCTAGAAGTCTCCCCAGGTCATTCATTAATTTTTTTTTAGAGAAGAGTGCCCTGGTAAGGAAGGAGAGCAGTGAGGGGTGAGGTAAGAGAAAGGGGAGCTAACTGTCAAGCTTTCTGTACGTAAACAGGCTTATTTAATAGTCAAAGACTTATAGAAGGTCCTTAACTAAATCTAAATCAGTGTCTTTACTCTCTCCCTGCATAACAGAAAGACCATGGATTGTCCTAAGACTGGTTTCCCTCTTCATAGCTTAGATGTTATGGACATGATTTAATTTATATAATACACGATAATATAAATAACATCCTATCTAGTAAAAGAGTAATATGCAAATTAACCATCACTCTGCTACACCCACAGGCCACGCCCACCAGCCAATCAGGAGCGAGTATGCAAATTAAACCAACCATGATGGCTGCAGCCACAGAGCGAGCAGGAGGCTTGGGTTTCCCCGGCAATGGAGGAAGCCAAGCTTTCCACACACCCTGGCTGGCCCTGGACTCCACTCAAGGCTACAAAGTTTCAATTATAGAAGATAAATAAATACCAACAAAAATGGCGGCAGCCATGGAGCTGGAGAGAGCAGGAGGCTTGAGTTGCCCCCAGCGATGGAGGAAGCCAAGCTTCTGAAGCCCAGGCCTGCCTTGGCCTGAGCTCAAGGCTACTAAGTTTCAATTATAGAAGATAAATAAATCCCAGATACCAGGGCCTCTGCTTGGGTCACGGGGGGTGTAGCCAGCCTGCAAACCACTACAGGCCCCTCACCCAGGCCACCCCACACCCCAAGGGAACCCCCACCTGTGTACCAGGCTTCTATCCTAGTAAAAGAGTAATATGCAAATTGACCATCACTCCAACACACAAGATAGCTGCCCCCATGTGGTCAAAGATGACTGCCACAAGATGGCCAGCAGGGGGTCAGGTGGGAGGGACCAGGCCTGCAAGGAAGGGCAGTTGTGGGTGATCAGGCCAGCAAGGGAGGGCAGTTGGGAGGAACCAGGCCTGCAAAGGAGGGCAGTTGGGGGTGATCAAGCCTGCAGGGGAGGGCAGTTAGGGGTGACCAGGCCGGCAGAGGAGGGAAGTTGGGGGCGACCGGGCCTGCAGGGGAGGGCAGTTAGGGGTGACCAGGCCTTCAGGGGAGGGCAGTTAGGCATCAATCAGGCTGGCAGGGGAGTGGTTAGGGGGTGATCAGGCAGGCAGGCAGGTGAGCAGTTGGGAGCCAGCACTCCTGGATTGTGAGAGGGATGTCCCAGATTGGAGAGGGTGCAGGCTGGGCTGAGGGACACACACACACACCCATGCATGAATTTTGTGCACCAGGCCTCTAGTCCTAATATATAAAGCAAGCCCCAGCTGTAGCCCACTTTTGGTTGTATTTATAGTTCTCACTTGGATGTCTAAGACTGAAGCTAAATGCTATGAGCTGTCTGTGGAATACCTACACCCTAGGTGAATGGACAGGCCAAGTTCAAAGGGGATGAGCACTGTGATGGGAAAAGACCACTGTGTGGTCCTCCGCTCTGCCTCCGTGTGGTTACTCTCCCATTGACAGCCTGTGCTCACCTTTTAGAACCACACTTTCTCCATCTGGAGGGAGAGTGGTTCTGAGGGTCAAATGAGGCAATGCTTGTAAACTGCCTAGCATCCTGCTTGGTGCACACTACCTGTTAGCCTTATCCTCATTCTTAGTGTCCTCTTGGCTGGGTCCTAGGCTTGTGGAGAAGCATTTCAATCCTGTGCTGTCCTTATTTTAGAGGCAGGATTCTGAAGCCAGAGTCACTTGGCTTTCCAGCTTTGGTTTTCATATCTGTGTGCCTCAGAGCTGGGCTGGGAGGATGCCAGGCTAATGGGTGAGAAAGCACTTACATGTGCATGTGTAAACATAAGCCATACAATCATTAACTGCCTTGCCTGCTTAAAGACTTCTGTATGATTTTATAAAATAACTTTCTGGTTTTGACAATAGAAAAACCAATACTGTTCCTTCTGTAAAAACTTAGATGTATCAAATTAAATAAAGAAGAATTACAGTCACTCACATTCTGTGTTCACAGGTGTTTCCATACAATGGGAAAACACTGGAGTGGGAAGGCCTGGGTTGGCTCAGTGATAAAGTCTGACTGCTCAGTGCTGCCATTGAGTTCATTGAGTGTGACCTTGGGAGCAGAAAAGTCCGGGCTCCAAATACTGACAACAGTTCAGCTCTGATGAGCTCGCCCAGCACTAAGAATGCAGGAAGTCGGGAAGAAGCCATTTTCATTTTTGCATTGTGTCATTTTGCAGCTCAAGTTTGTCTTCATTTGAATTGCATTATGGGAGGGAGCACACTCCTGCCCTGAGGGGGAGTATAAAGCAGCTGCTTGTGTCCCAAGGCAGCTCTGATGTCTGTGACTGCACCTCAAAAGAAGAATAAAAGGATCCCTGTGGTCATGTTTGGGGGGAGGCGTGGCGTGGAATTTTAGTGCCCCTTTCCCTCTCAACACGAGCATTGCCTGCAACCTTCTTCCTATTAAGTATCTTTTATTGCAAGTCATCAAAGATGTTGTGTTAGGTCTGTTTAGGGTACTCGCACTCGAATAAATAGCAGTTAATTTTATGAACTTGTATCCAGAGAACTAAATATTCAACTCTCATTTCTTAAATTGAAAAGCTTTTACATGTCTGAGTAGACCATTTGGGGGCTATGGCACAGTGTGGTGGTGAACGGGCAGCAAGTGTCACCTTCAGGAAAACAAACCTGGAGGCAGCCTGCCAGGATCAACCCTGCCTCCACCAGCTACTGAGTGTGGAATGCTGACCAAAGTACTTGACCTTGCTCTCCCTCTCCTCATCTGTTCACACCTATTAGGGTCAGTGTAAGGGTTATTTCATGAGTTAGCATAAACACATGGGACATAGTAGGCGTGTGAGAGACGATGGTGATGACTTAGATTAGGGAGGTGGAGGTAGCGATCAGAGAGGTAAAACCAACAGGATTTGGTGATGAATTGGATGTGGCTGGTGAGGGAGAGTGGGCTCTGTCCATGGTGCTGATGTACAGTTTGGTGGGGACACTGAAAGCAGGTCAGCTCTGAAGGGGTGTGGGTTTTTGCTTTACTTACCCTAAGTAGACCCCTAACTCATGGCACAAGAAAAGTGCCGACTCTCCATCTGAACTGGGAGGCAATAAATAAACTTGTGTTACAGGGACCCTCCCTCACTTCCACTCTGCACAATACCAGCCACTGCCATGAATGAGCCAGCAGGTGTCGCCAGTGGCCAAGAAAAGATGAATGTTCTCTTTCCCTTGGATCTGATTTGACACTTTTCACTACCCCTCTCCTGTTCACTTATATGAGAACATAAAGCAAAGATTGGAATTTTATCCTGAATAACAAGTTATTTTACATAAAAATAATAGAATTTATGAAACCAATGTACATCACCTTTCCAACTTGAGAAATTATCGAAAAAATACTAATGCTATTGACTTGAGTGCTTCTTTAATAAATCTAAGCCTCGTCCCAAATAAAAGGCATTTTTGTAAAACTAATTAATGAGCTATTGCTCGCTTCTAATGTTGGCTGAGTAAACTTGTCTTACAAACTAAGCTAGCTTAACGCTGGACTGGACCCTGCTCCAACATGGAACAAAAACTCTGGGCAACGGCTTTTATCCTAGCTCTGTTGAAGCCACAGCTACACTTCTTCTCTGGCAGTCGGAGGGAAATGGACCCTGGGGTCTCAGGGGTGCAGCTTCACAGAAATGATGCTTTCTACAATACTCTTCCTCCCCTGAGAGGCCAAAAATTCTTTTTCTCAGGATATTGCAGGAAGCCCATTCTTACCAGCAACCGGTGGGGACGAGGAGTGCTCCCTGCAGATAACATGCCCAGGATTTGTTATTGCTGTAGAAATATGAGTGCTGTTTTTCAGGGATAGTGTGTTAAAAGGGGAAGGCTGTTTCTTGGAAGAGATCACTGTCAGGTACGATGACTCTTTTTTGGTTTATATAAAAGGGCATTAGGCAAACATGAGAAATTCAGCAGCTTCCTTTCCTAAGAGGGGACCGGTGGGTGCACGGGCTACAGTTCCCCTCAGAGCAGACATGCAGAATAAGAACGGGCTGCAGTTGGCTTCCTCGCCAGACCCAGTGTGGATAACATCAACCATATTAATGCTGCAGCTTTTTCTGTGATATTCTGCTTCTTTAGAGAGCATTAAGAGTTCTGAATGTATTTTTTAGAAATCTTGAAGCCACCAGTAGAATATTTTTGATACTGTGGGTAATGCATAAAGCAGCTGCTTGGGAAGGCTGGGCTGTGAGAGGGACCCAAAGGTGATGGAAGCACGGAAGACACTGCCCCTGGTAGTTGGAGCAGTTAGGACGCACGGGTGGAGCAGGTGGGGCACACGCTAAGCAAGGGGAGGGGAGCGGGGGAGCTGGGAAACAGCTGTATTTCTTTTATTTGGGGGTGGGGAAGAGGCAGACCTGCCTCTTGAGGGAGCGAGCAATGCTGATTTGGAAGGGAGAGCCAGAAGAAAGGCTCCGTCATCATGGAAGGAATTCTCAAGCCCTGTATTCATATTGTTTTGGCTTCTTTTCCCTTCCTGGACTTTTCGTACCCAGAGCACAGATCATATAAAAACTGCAACAAGAGGTGACATAATTGTGGAAGTTGTAGTGGATGGTATGATGGTTAATTTTATGTGTCAACTTGACTGGGCCAAGGGCTTGCCCAGGTATTTGGTCAAACGCTGTTCTGGGTGTGTCTGTGAGAGTTTCTGTATGAGATTAGCATTGGAATGGGCAGGGGGGTGAGGGGGCATGAGTACAGAAGACTGCCTTCCCTAATGTGGTGGGCATCACCCAGTACAACAAAAAGGCTGACCCTCCCACTAGTCCTCCTGCCTGTTGTTGTTTTTGTGTGTGTGTTTTCTGTTTGTTTGTTTTTTTGGTGTTTTGTTTTTTTCAAGTCTTAGGATTCCAACTGAGACATCTGCTCTTCTTGGGCATTGGGGCTGCCAGATTTTGGACTAGAATTTTCACCATTGGTTCTCCTGAGTCTCCTCTCATTTGCCAACTGCAGGTCTTGGGACTGCTCATCGTCCATAGTCATGTGGGCCAGATCTTTGTAATAAATTATTCACACACATTCTACTGGTTCTGTTTCTCTGGAGAACCCTGAGTAAGACAGATGGCATTAATAAGACAGGGACTGGAATATTAAACTCTTTCCTGAATTCATAACCTGACTGGATCAGGGGGTCCTCTTTGAGAAAAAGGTCCCTGAATCCCCAAAGTGTTCAGAATAAGGCCAGTGGCTCAGAAAGCTCTTTGGCCACACTTCTCTGCTGAGAAAATCAGAGGCCATAAACCATGTGCATGGAAACAGGTGAGGGTGACATGAGGGACAGGGACATGTGCATAGCCCTGGTCCTCTACCTGCCTCTCTCACCTGGTACCTCCTGACTCCTCCCACTCAGTATGCACCTGGGAGAGCAGAGGACCCAGGCAGAGTGGCCTGATACCCAGGCCCAGCTCCACACTGCGCCCCCCACACCCAGCCTGACCTGGGCCTCTCGGTAGTAAACCTAGACCTGTGGTCCCACTGAGCTCTGCATTATCTGAGAGCCACAGACAGACTTTTACTATGACTGAGACCCAGGCCCATGTAAGAGTCCCTCCCCGCCCTCAGAACTGCTTCGATAAAATAAAAAACAGACGCCTCCAGCAGCCTCTGGCCGCCATCCTCTTGTAACTGTATCTCTTCAGGTGGCCCTCAGTTGCAGAGAGGTCCTGGCTCCTTTTAACCAGCACACCTCTGCTTCTGCCCCAGCGATGGGGCCCTGGGGCTGGGGGCAGGCCACGGAGAACAGCAGGTACAGACCCTAGACTGGGAACAGAGAGGAGCTGAGATTCCTGCCTGAGAGACAGGGTATCCCTCGGCATGATGCTGACCCAAGGGTCAGCCTTGTAACTCTAGCAAGTTAAGCAACCTCTCTGAGGCTCACCTGTGAACCTTGTTAGGAGAAGATGCAACTATATTATAAAGAGTTTTATCTCTGAACTTTGAGTGTTAGCGCTGGATAAGATTGTGTTGTTATTTACTATTTAGACCATGAGTACTTTTTATCAGATAAATCAATACCCATAAGACAACACATAACTTTAGGGTCTTAGAACATAACAGCATTCTGCCCACAAAAAAAATGCTATAAACATGAGTCTGAGTGACTCACTGGAGTATTTTAAGTCAGGAAACCCCAAGAGAAACCATATAAAGTGACCATTTCATTTGTTTGCTCATTCCTTCCTTCATTCATTCATTCAAACAAACACTTATTTCTACTAGCTATGTTCCTATCCAGCCCCTTGAGAAACTCGCAGGCTAAAAGAGGAAGCCAACCCCAGATCAAGATTGGCCCTGATCCTCGCTCATCACAGGCAGAGATGGAAGATCAGCCCAGACCTGGGCATAGGGGATGGTCAGGGAAGGCCTCCTGGAGGAGGTGATGCCTATACTGATGTTTAAGTTCCTGTCAGGCAAACAAGGAGGTGATGGCAGAGCACTCCCAGGAGGATGTAAACACGAAAGGTGGAGAGACAAGAAAATAATGGGTGGGGATAGATTGGGAAGGTTCAAGGTTGTGTGAGGGGAGTTGTGAGCCATGAGGCTGCAGACCAGACTGGGGGCTAGTGCTGGAGAGACTCATGGGCTGCATAGCAGGACTCAAGCTTTGCCCTGAGGACAGTGAAGAGCGCCTGAGGAGCTTGACACAGGCATGCCATGGCCAGGTTTGCATTAAGAATCACAGAGGCCCATCCCACCAGGACCTGGGACTCTTCAGACAGCAAGCTCTCCCTGGAGATGCAGTACGGTATGTTTGTCTATTTTAAGAAACTGGCTCATGTGATGATGGAGGCTGGCAAGTCCAGAATCTGCAGGGTGGGTTATGAGGCTGGACATCCAGGAAAGAGCCAGTTTCTGTTCAAGTTCAAAGTGGTCTGCTAGCACAATTCCCTCTTGCTCGGGGGAAATGTTTTTGTTCTATTTGGGCCTCCAGCTGATTGGATGAAGCCCATCCACATTGGAGAGAGCAATCTGCTTCTTCAAAATCCAGACTTAAACATTAATCTCACCCAAAACACTCTCACGGAAACATCCAGGTTAAATAATATATGACCACAAATCTGGGCTCCATGGCCTAGCCATGTTGACAAAGAAAACCATCACAGACACCCCTGGAGGTGGACATGACACTTGGCCAGGCCACTTGGCTTAGGTGAGCAGGGAAGGCTCTGCACAATCATATGTATATGGTCATTCAGTCACCGTGTGTCCCTGGGCCTCTGCTCTCTAGCCACTTGCCCGCTGCCTGTAACTAGACCAAACCTGTGGCTGTGGGAGATGCACACAAACCACAGCCCCTCAGCTAGGCAAGGGCAGCGTCTGGATTGCAGGTGGCAGGCTCCAGTCAGAGCCCTGCTCCTTGGTCTCCACACGCGGTGACTACCCCTCTGCCCACTCCCCGAAATAAGAATGAAATGGTTTAAAATAACTGGCCTGTGACTGCCCCCACAGCAACTGAGGCTCTGAGCCTGATTCGTCACATGCAGGGGCAACTTCAGAGGAGCTGAGAGCAAGAGCGAGGGCTCGCTCCTCCTGCAATGTGCAGTGCCTGGTCCCGGCCTGGGCCAGTGGCATAATCTGAAGTCTCCAGGTGCTCTCGGAGGAGGCTGGGAGAAATGGATTGGGGAAATGGGTCCACTCCTGCTGGCCCTGGCTGGGGCTCCTCTAGAAATCCAGGCATCCCAGTGACAGAGCGCCTATGCTGATTGTAGAAAGCCAGGTCCCAGTGGCACAGAGGCAGGCCCCAGTCTGTAATAACAGAAGAGATATGGTCTAAAAATGTTTATTATAATCGATTTTCTATGTGAAAAAACCTGCCATTTCTGGAATAAATCTTACCTAGTTTTATGCAGAATTCTGTGTACATATTGATGGATTTTGTTGGCTGACTAGAGGCCAAGTGCACAAAATTCATGCATGGGGGAGGGGGTCCCCTCAGCCCAGCCTGAACCCTCTCCAATCCAGGACCCCTCAGGGGATGTCTGACTGCCAATTGGGCCTAAACCGGCAGTCGGATATCCCTTTCACAATCTGGGGTCCTAACTGCTCACCTGCCTGCCTGCCTGAACACCTAACTGCCCCCCCACTGCTGGCCTGGTCACCCCCAACTGCCCCCTTTGCAGGCATAGTTGCCCCCAACTGCCCCCCTGGCCTGGTTGCCCCCAACTGCCCCCCCCCAGCTGGCCTGGTTGCCTCTTAGTGCCCCGCTGCCGGCCTGGTCACCCCTTACTGCACACTCTGCTGGCGTGGTTGCCCCCAACTGCCTCCTCTGTTGGCCTGGTAGCCCCATTCAGCCTGCTGCTCAGTCGTTTGGTCGTCCCTCACTAATGCCCCACTCAGCCTGGTCGCCCCACATAGCCTGTTCGGTCATCCATTCAGTTGTTTTGGATGCGATGGTCGCTTAGCCTTTTATATATATAGATACTTTAAAATAAATTTTTTTCTTTGCTTACAAAGGATATTGGCTTATTATGATAGTCTCGTGTGATGGCATTTTCAGTCCATGATTTCAGGTTCTACTTAAAAAAATATTTCTAAGTCCTCTGAATTTCCATACATTTTAGGTTCGGCTTACAATTTTCTTTAAACAAATTCCAGAAGGAAATCTCAGGTCCTGAAGACTACACTGATCCTTTCTACCCAATGTTTTAGAAAAAAAGATTATCAATTGCATATAAACTCTTTCAAAAAAACAAAACAAAACAGAGGAGGAAATAATACTTTCTACCTCATTTTCTGAGGGCAATAACCTGAAATCATAGAATGAAATTGGAGAACTTACACTATCCGACTTTGAGTTTTCCAATAAAGCTGAAGTAATCGAGACTGTGGAACTGGCATGAAGATGGCCATATAGATCAATGGAACAGAATAGAAACTTGAAAAATAAACCTTCACACTTCTGGTCAGTGGGTTTTAAATAAAGGTGCCAAAGGCAAGCAGTGGTGCTGGAACACTGGAAACCATATGTGCCCCCTGAAGAATTAACTTTGTTTCTACACACCCTCCACAAACAATAACTCAAAATTGGTCAGAGATTTACATTTCAGAGTTAAACTGTAACACTTTAGGAGAAAAACAGGATAGAAATGTCTGTGATGTTGAATTAGCCAAAGTATTTCCACAAAATTCAAATCATTTGATCTTCAAAAATCACCATCATTAACATAAAAACATTAAGTTACAGACTGGATTCAGTTATCTGCAAAAATATTATTGAGGATCCAAGATGGCAGCGTAGGTAAACACCTAAACTGCTGCCTCGCACAACAATTAAAAAACTACAACTGAAAGACAAAACGCCTATCACCCAGAAACACAGGAAAGCTGGCTGAGTGGAAGTTCTACAACCAGAAGGAAAGAGAAAAGAGCATTGAGAAGTGCACAAGCACTGAAAAGTTGAGGTATGGAGGCGCGCGAATCGGGCTGGCGGCAGGCGTTGCTTTTTTCAACCCGAAGGGAGACAAGCTCCCGATTACTCTGAAATCCAGTTTCTGGAAAGACGTGGGGGACCCAAACTCCTACAGGGAGAAGCTGGACTCTCTGCCATCGGGTCGGAAAGTGAGGGTGGCTTGCTTACAGAGCTGCACGCAGGAATAATTGTTTACTGCGCTGGGGCATGGGACGCAGGGACGTGGTGGGAGACACAAAGCCGGCTAACTGGCAGCCATCACTGTTTGCCACGCCCTAGCCTAGTGATGCCCTGAGACCCTGCCCTGCACAACCTACAAACCCACCAAGCTCCAAGCAGCG
The DNA here is from genome assembly GCF_963455305.1 of Plecotus auritus. Taxonomy (NCBI): domain Eukaryota; kingdom Metazoa; phylum Chordata; class Mammalia; order Chiroptera; family Vespertilionidae; genus Plecotus; species Plecotus auritus. Next base: position 108,408,791 of record NC_137782.1, read on the forward strand.
GCTTTAGCATATGAACGGCCTGCCCTATCGCAGCTTAACATAGCACACTTGCAGCCCGGGTCAGACAGCTCCAAAACCTCCAAACTGCAAGCAAAGAGGAGAAAACTGTAGTTCTCACTGTAGCTCCTGCTGGGTGGCCTCAGACAGTAGTTGACCTGCACCCCACTGGAGATCCAGAAGCCAGTGTACCTAGTGGTCAGTGTGAGACACCAGATTTCAACTCCTCACATCCATAAGTGACACATTCAAGAGGCAGACTCAGTGAGCACCAAAGCCCCACTGAAACAAGTCCTGCACTATAAGCGTGTCTCCAGTGCAGCAGTTCTTCCATTATAGACACAGTGAGTCCTCACAGCCAATTGGCCTGGAGGTCAATTCTCCCAGTGTACCAACAGCAGTCAAGGCTTAACTACACCAAGACTTTGCACTCAGCCCACAAAGGGGTGTACCAAGAGCATCCACCTCAGGTGACTGGAGAGGCTGAGCTACTGGCCCCTATAGGTCACCTACCACACAAAGCCACTCCATCAACACAGGGAAGCAGCCAAAATGCAGAGACAAAGAAATATGTCACGAATGAAAGAAATGGAGGAAAGCAAACTACTGGACGACATAGAGTTCAGAACCACATTTATAAGGTTACTCAAGAATCTTCTAAAAACCTCTGAGGAACTTAGTGAGAACTTTAAGGATCTTAATGAGAATGCCAAAAAAAAATGGAAAAGGACCAGTCAGCCTTGCTTGGCCCCGGAGGATGACTGGTTAGCCAGAGACGGGTAAGATTCCTCAGGGAAGGAACAACCTAAGACAGGCACAGTCGTAGAGGGGCCATCAGGAGAGAACTTGGGGGTCAACAGAGGTGGGGCACAGACCCTCACCCCCCCAACCTTACAGGGGCCTGAACCCTCACCCCATCTGAAGGAGGTCTCCTGCCCCCATAGCTGCTTTGCTTCCCACACCCAGCTCAGATCGGGACCCAGGTAACAGACAGAGACTTGGCCGACAGCAGCTGCCCTATATCTAAATCCAGCCTAGCACCAGGAATGCTCAGGGCCTACTCAAGAATGCAAATAATCCTTTCCACTAATATTTACAGGGTATACTAAGATTGTTGGTAGAGTATTAAATTTGACAGTAAAATAATAATCAAGTTTTCAGATTAATTTAAATAGGCTAATTAAAATAAGTGAATATTCAAGAAAATTTAATCGTACTGGACAAAAAGCTGTTCCTAAAGTGGTAACTAAAATTTCTATTGGTAGTTCATCTCATGGTAAAATTTCTAAACATGCAATGAACCTAAAGCAGTCATATTTTTGAGCAAAAATATAAAATTTAAAGTTATCAAGACTGCATTATAAAATTTACAAAAGCCTCCATTCATCAAAAAAGGGGAGATAGTAGGGTAATATCATGTAAGGAAAAATATCCTATAAGTAAATTACATCTAGAACATTTTTACTTTACAAAATTAATTTTCATTTGTAATGCTAACAGCAAGACACCCATGAAAAACACACATGATGTCTAAATAAGACAAAGGAAAATCGTTTGGGCAAAAATAAAAAGGATCCCAAATCAATTATATAGAAAAGATTCCTTTATTAACTTTTGGTCGAGAATATGTTTGTATATTTTCAGAAAACAACTCCAAGACCATGTGGATTCCTGCAACAGAGAGAAATTGACAGGACTGCTCCAACCAGGAAGACAAGAGGAGAAACAGTCCAGAGATGGAAGACACTGAAGACGCCTTGCCACACTAGCAGTCAGCAGCTGTGCGTCGCAGCAGGTTGCCTAGGACCAAACCAGAGAGGGTCGGACCTGCATTGCCACCATGTGCCCACCATCTAGATATCATTGCTGACATGTACACATAAGGAACTGTTTGACATTGAAACGGGGACTCAGAACTGTTGGACATTGAAATTGGGACTCAAACATTTTTTGTTATTATGTGTTTATTTCCAGTCTGCAGAGGCAAGATTGTTTAAAGGAAAGAAATGGGGAAAAAATAGATACAGAGGCAAAGAAGCATTGAACAGACTGTCAAACTACAGTGGGAAGGCAAGGGAGGTTGGGGGGCGGGGGGAGCTGTAAGAGATCAACCGAAGGACTTGTACGCATGCATATAAGCATAACCAATGGATACAAGACACTGGCGGGGGGGCAGGTAAAGACATGTACTGGGGAGTAGAGGAGGCTGGGGGGGATGTCAATGGGGGAAAAAAAAGAAGACATATGTACTACTATTTGTAATACTTCAAACAATAAATAAATAAATAAAAATTGAAAAAAAAATTTAAAAAAGGAAAAGGACCAGTCAGAAATTAAGCATACACTGTCTAAAATAAAGAATATACAGAAACCCAACTGTAGATCAACGTACCCCAAGAATCAAACCAAAGATCTGAAATATGAGGAAACAAAAAACACCCAACCAAAAAAACAAATAGAAAAAAGAATCCAAAAATAAGAAGATAGTGTAAGGAGTCTCTGGGATAACTTTAAGCGTACCAACATCCGAATTTTTGGGGTGCCAGAAGAAGACAGAGAGCAAAATATTGAAAACCTATTAGAAGAAATAATGACATAAAACTTTCCCTACCTGGTGAAAGAAATAGACTTACAAGTCCAGGAAGTGCACAGAACCCCGTACAAGAGGAATCCAAAGAGGACCACACCAAGACACATCATAATTAAAATGCCAAGGGCAAAAGACAAAGAGAGAATCTTGAAAGCAGCAAGAGAAAAATGATTAGTTACCTACAAGGGAGCACCCATACCACTGTCAGCTGATTTCTCAACAGAAACTATGCAGGCCAGAAGGGAGTGGCAAGAAATATTCAAAGTGATGAACAGCAAGAAGCTACCACCAAGATTACTCTACCCAGCAAAGCTATCATTCAGAGTTGAAGGTCAGATATAGATCTTCACAGACAAGAAAAAGCTAAAGGAGTTCATCACCACCAAACCAGGATTACATGAAATGCTGAAGGGTATTCTTTAAGAAGAGGAAAAAGAAGAAAAAGGTAAAGATAAAAATTATGAACAACAAAATGACATCAAATACTTACCTACCAACAAGTGAATCTAAAAATCAAGTGAATAAAAAATCTGAAGAACAGAATGGACTGGTGAATATAATAGAATCAGGGACATAGAAAGGGAGTGGACTGACAATTCTCAGGGGGAAGGGGGTGTGAGGGGTGCGGGAAGAGATTGGACAAAAATCTTACACCTATGGATGAAGACATTGGCGGGGAGTAAGGGCATGGGGTGGGGTGGGGAATCAGGTGGAGGGGAGCTATGGGGGGAAAAAAGAGGAATACCTGTAATAATCTGAACAATAAAGATTTATTTAAAAATAAATAAATTAATTAATAAAATAAAATGTCCTCTAAAATATATATATATATATATATATATATATATATATATATATATTATTGTATGCACAACATATTAAAAAGTTTCAAAATTCAATAAGAAAAAAAAAAACAATTTTTGAAGTGAGGAAAAGACCTGAAAAAAACTCTTCACTATCCTATCTAATAAAAGAGTAATATGCAAATTAACCATCACTCCACTACACCCACAAGCCATGCCCACCAGCCAATCAGGAGCGAGTATTCAAATTAACCCAACCAAGATGGCTGCGCCCATGGAGAGAGCAGGAGGGATGCTTGGGTTTCCCCCGCAATGGAGGAAGCCAAGCTTTCCACACACCCTGGCCGGACCACTCCAGGCTACAAAGTTTCAATTATAGAAGGTAAATAAATCCCAACAGAAATGGCAGCAGCCACAGAGCTGGAGAGAGCAGGAGGCTAGGGTTGCCTGCGGCGATCGAGGAAGCCAAGCTTCTGCAGCCCTGGCCTGCTTTGGCCTCCGCTTAAGGCTACAAAGTTTCAATTATAGAAGATACATAAATACCCCAAAAAATGGCTGCCGCCATGGAGCAAGCAGAAGGCTTAGCTCCACTCCAGGCTACAAAGTTTCAATTGTAGAAGATAAATAAACCCAGATACCAGGGCCTCTGCTTGGGTCACCAGAGGGCGTGGCCAGCCTGAAAACCACCACAGGCCCCTTGCCACCCTGATCCGGGACACCTTTCAGGGCAAACCAGCTGGCCCCCACCCATGCACCAGGCCTCTATTCTATCTAAAAAAAGACTCATATGAAGATTGACCATCACTCCAACACACAAGATGGTTGCCCCCATGTGATCAAAGATGGCTGCCCCCATGTGGACACAAGATGGCCACCACAAGATGGCCAGCAGGGGAGGGCAGTTAGGGGCAAACAGGCTGGCAGGGGAGCAGTTAGGCATCAATCAGGCTGGCAGGGGAGTGGTTAGGGGGTGATCAGGCTGGCAGGCAGAAGCAGTTAGGGGCAATCAGGAAGGCAAGCAGGCAAGCAGTTGGGAGCCAGCAGTCCTGGATTGTGAGAGGGATGTCAGACTGCCCGTTGACAGTTGGATATCCCTCGAGGGGTCCCAGATTGGAGAGGGTGCAGGCTGGGCTGAGGGACACCCCGCCCCCCATGCACGAATTTCGTGCACAGGGCCTGTAGTCTATATACATATAAAAGGCTAATATGCTAAGTGTCCCTCTTTCCATCCGACTGGTCACTATGATGCACACTGATCACCAGGGGCAGACACTCAACACAGGAGCTGTCATGACCCGCACTGGCCACCATTTACAAATGGTGGCACAGACCTGGCTCTGATAAAGCAACACTCGGCTTTCCCCAATGGGACACAAGTCCCACCACCACCCCGGAGCAACAGCCCACCAAATCGCAGCCGACACTGCCATCATTCCACAGCCCAGCCCAGCCTAGAAATGGTGGCTGTGGGTGCCAGGTAATGATGTCATGTAGCAATACCCAGCTTCCTCTCCCTAGCAACTAGCCTCCTTGCAGTGTCTTCAGCCCAGGAACACGACTTGCTTTATACCCAGGTGGAAACATTTTACACTGTGACCAAATGTCTGTGAAGCGTTTTCACCTGCTTCATCTCATTTGATCCTCACAGAAGTCCTGGAGTAGGTAGATAGGAGACTCGGTAGAATCCTTTTTTTTTTCTTTTTCATTAGCCAGAAAATGAAAATTTAGCAAGTTTAGAAACTTGCCCCAACTGAAAAGAAGTAAGAAATGGTGGACTTTGAAAATGACTTCAGGTTTTCTCACTGCACAGAATACAGTCAAACACTGCTGCAGTTAAATATTTTACCATTGTGTTATCTACAATAATAATCTGCTTTGTGTTGATATTTACTGCTGTGTTGCTGGCAATTACCTGAAAGAAAAGTTGGAGTGCTTCACTGGGCTGGAAAAAGTTTAGCTAAATCAGAAAGCAGGTCTAATTAAGCAAGTTTATTCTATATCTATAAAAGGCTAAGTTGACTCATGCATGTACGATACATATAAAGCTCTCTGGTGCCAATCACATGCATGTGTTTCAATATGCCATTGTTGATCATGAATTTGGTTAACACTTCTATTATAAAGAAAGGGTGAATAGTAATATTGAAATATTTCTTCTAATTAATTTCCTTTCAATGTGCATGAATCCATGCACCAGGCCACTAGTAAATTATAAGTGGATGGGCAAATAGCACATGAAAATATGCTCAAGTCATTTGACATTAGGTAAACATAAATTGTCCTGGCCAGGTGACTCAATTGGTTGGAACAATGTCCTGTACATCAAAAAGGTTGCAAGTTCAATTCCCAGTCAGGGTACATACCCAGGTTGTGGGTTCGATCCCAGCTGGGACTTGTATGGGAGGCAACTGATTGGTGTTTCTCACATCAGTCTCTCTCTCTCTATCTATCTATCTCTCTCTCTCAAATCAATAAACATATCCATATCTTTGGGTAAGGATAAAAAATAAAGGAGGGAATTCATATTTTCAGGGTCTACTGTGTGAGTGTGCCAGAATCTATAGAGCTTCATTCATATGTCAACTCTTACTTTCAAAAATCACTATTTACTTTTTTATTTTAAATGATAAAATAGACTATTTGTATTATTACAAGGTCACAAAATAGTGTTTTATTTAATAAACTAGAGGCCCAGTGCACGAAATTCATGCATGGGAAGGGGTCCCCTCAGCTCAGCCTGCACTGTCTCCAATATGGGACCCCTCAGGACCTCTGGTTCCTAACCGCTCACCTGCCTGCCAGCCTGATCCCCCTAACTGCTCTCCCCTGCTGGCCTGATCCCCCTAACTGCTCTCCCCTGCCTGCCTGATGGCCTCTAACCTCCTCTGCCTTGGCCCCGCCAACATGGCTTTGTCCGGAAGGATGTCCAGAAGGTCGTCGGAAAGATGTTCAGTCTAATTAGCATATTATCCTTTTATTAGTATAGATGCCACCTTGTCCTAAAAATGCAGGTTGTTCCCAGGTTTTCCTATTGTGGAAGGAGAGCCCGCAGTAGCATCCTGGGTTCTGACCAGGGCTTATGCACTTGTGCTTTACCTCAGCAGATGCGGTGGCGGGCCTTGGGGCTGCTGGGTGCCAGGCCTGCAGGTTTGTGTCTCCGATCTGGCCCCCAGCAGCCCCAGCACCCACAGTGGTGGGCCTTGGGGCTGCTGGGTGCCGGGCCCCCCTGTGGGTTTGTGTCTCCAATCCGGCCCCCAGCAGCCCAGCACCCACAGTGGTGGGCCTTGGGGCTGCTGGGTGCTGGGCCCCCCTGTGGGTTTGTGTCTCTGATCCGGCCCCCAGCAGCTCTAGCATCGCTTGGCCACTATGGGCGTCACCAACTTTGTTGGGTTAATTTGCATACTCACTCCTGACTGGCTGGTGACATAGCAGAGTGACGGTCAATTTGCATGTTTCTCTTTTATTAGTGTAGATAGATTTTTTTTAAATATATTTTTTAATTGATATTTTACAGAGAGGAAGGAAGAGGGATAGAGAGTCAGAAACATCGATGAGAGAGAAACATTGATCAGCTGCCTCCTGCACACCTCCCACTGGGGATGTGCCCGCAACCAAGTTACGTGCCCTTGACCGGAATCGAACCTGGGACCCTTCAGTCCACAGGCCGACGCTCTATCCACTGAGCCAAACTGGTTTTGGCTAGATTTTTTTAAAAATTACTGTGAATTGCTAGGAGCTGAGGGGAGTAGACAATGAGGGTTATTGTTTAATGGGCAGAGATTTTACAAGATTAGAAGAGTTATGAAGATAGATGGTGATGGTAGTTGTACAACATTATGACTGTTTTTAATACCACTGAACTGTACACTTAAAATGGTTACAATGGTAAGTTTTATGTTATGTGTATTTTAGCACAATTTAAAAATTGAAGGGAAATCAAGGGAAAAAATTAAATAATGAACACATAAGTTAACAAACCCCTTAGTTTTCCATGAATGTTTAGTAGCTTTTTCTTTATGAGACTTGGAGTAAAATATTAAGGAAACTTTATAAAAACCAATTAAAATATCACTTTAGGTCAAAAATATAAAGAAAGAGATGGATGCATTCGACTACAATAAAAGACTGACTTTTGTTGCAAATCTCTTCTGTTCTGTGGCCAGTCTTTGTTGACACTGCTGGCAGCTTATTTTGCTAGACAGTTTTGTTATTACATGCACTCTTCTGTATGTGCATTATTTCACAATAAAAGAGAGGATTTTAAGTTCAATATAAATAAACATTAAAGTGGCAGCCAAAAAGAAGTGACTGATAATTCCACTTTCTTTTGTATTCAGTAGGTAGGGAAATTAAGGCCTGCGTCACAGGATAAACCCCAGTTGGGCTGGCAAGGGGGACTATTGCTGTCAATCACTCTATCTTTTATCTTTTCCAGGTCCATCTCCCAGGAATCCTATGTACCCATTAGCCCTTTGCTGCCAAGGCCTCTCACTCTCGTGGTGCTGCCACCATGACACCCAATGATTACTGAGTGGTTTCTCACACACTGTCTTCTTCGACCTTCACAACACCCCTGAGGCAGACCTTACTATTGAGCCCATTTTCAGATATGTTCTCTTGGCATTATGCAGGGTATGTAAGGGCAGGAAGTGTCAATGTTCTGTGCCCTCTAATAATGTTCTCAGCATTGATGCCTAGAGTGCTGTGAGGCATTGATTGCCAAGAAAGAGAAAGGATGAGAGTGTAATCATGAATAAGTCCAACCAGGGAAACAAAACAGTTTTAGCTTTTTTTTTTTTTTCTTTAAAAACTATTGATAAAACAACCTTTCTTTGTCCTCCAGTGAAAGATTGGTTTTAGCCGAAACCAGTTTGGCTCAGTGGATAGAGCGTCAACCTGCGGACTGAAAGGTCCCAGGTTCGATTCCGGTCAAGGGCACGTACCTTGGTTGTGGGCACATCCCCAGTGGGAGGTGTGCAGAAGGCAGCTGATCGATGTTTCTAACTCTCTATCCCTCTCCCTTCCTCTCTGTAAAAAATCAATAAAATATATTTTAAAAAAAAGAAAGAAAGATTGGTTTTAGCCAATTAAAATAAGTGATATTTTACAAAGTAGAATGTAAACCTAAAGCAATTCATTTTTCCTAAAGTGGACACAGGCAAAAGTATATAAAGAAAATTGAGGAATACTTTAAAAATATTTAATGGGGCCACAGTTGAGTCTAACATCTTAATTTTGTTCTCAGGGAATCAACTGGGACAGTTCTATTATATCTAACTAGAGGCCCAGTGCACAAAATTTGTGCATGGGTAGAGTCCCTAGGCCTGGCTGGTGATCAGGGCTGATTGGGGCCTTCCAGCTGCTGGCCAGGGCCTCCCTTCCCTGGCTGCTGGCTTCCAGCTAGGGCCTTCCTTCATTCCAAGCCACCCCCTGGTGGTCAGCACACATCATAGCAAGCGATTGAACTCCTGGACTCCCAATTGAACTTCTGAGGGGACAATTTTCATATTAGGCTTTTATATATATATAGACTAGAGGCCCGGTGCACAAAATTCGTGCACAGGAGGTCCCCTCAGCCAAGCCTGCACCCTCTCCAATCCAGGACCCCTCGGGGGATGTCCAACTGCCGATTTAGGCCAAATCCTGGGGATCGGGCCTAAACTGACAGTCGGACATCCCTTTCACAATCCGGGACCGCTGGCTCCTAACTGCTCACCTGCCTGCCTGCCTGATTGCCCCTAACTCCCCCCCCCCCCCACCAGCCTGCCTGCCGGCCTGGTCAACCCAAAATGCCCTCCCCCCGCTGGCCTGGTTGCCCTCAATTGCCCCCCTGATGGCCTGGTTGCCCCTAACTGCCCCACCCCCACCAGCTTGCTTGCCCCTCACTAACCCCCCTGCCGGCCTGATCACTCCACACAGCCTGCTGTTCAGTCACTTGGTCATCTTCCACTAACCCCCCAGCTGGCCTGGTCACCCCACGTAGCCTGCTGTTCAGTCATTTGGTCATCCCTTACTAACCCCCCTGCTGGACTGGTCGCCCCATGCAGCCTGCTGTTTGGTCAACTGTCCGGTTGTTTCAGTCGTGACAGCCCCCGGCTTTTTATATATTAGGATTAGTCATTCAAATAGATTATGGAGACTCTTGGCATGGAAATCATGAGGCATAGTGAGGCTTATGTACTATTTCCAGATTCTTCTTACTATGTCGTTAGGTCATGGAGGAAAGCAAGCAATGTTGGAGGGATAGTCCCAACCTCCAGATCTATCTAACACCATGAAGTAGACCCTTCCCATATCCCTAGACATTTCAGGATTCTTGGTTGATTTCCAAAGGCCAGTATCCACACCTCTGTGCCTACAGCGTCTTTCCCTTGGAACTGCAGAGGAGTGTGCTGCCTACTTGCATGGCAGATGAGAGGCACAAAGAATTAACATGCTCTCCCTTGCAATCGATGGCTTTTAGAAGTTGATGTATAAAGTCCCCAGCTCCTTGTCCCTTGAATAGAATAATTCTGAAGTGTATGTTTTGCACCATTCCTTGATGCTTGCTTGCAAGCTTGAGCTCCAGTGCTGTGGTAGCTGGCTTAATGACACATCATTTTTCCGTCTTCCTTCCCCTGTGTCACTGAGCCACTTTATACCAGCCCTCCCTGGACCTCTTAAATAAACTATCTGTAATTGAGACCTTATCTCAGGGTCTGCTTCTGTGGGAACTAAACGAAGCCACCATGAATATGGACGTCTCTTGGCATCCCAATCATAACGAGAAAACTGGGGAAATAGATTCAGAGTACAAGTCAGTGTACTATTTTTTATTTTTCAAATTACTTGGAAATTATATCACCTGGATGAACTTTATTGCCCACATGCAGAGTTGATAATAAAAATATTTAACAATTGATAAGTATGGTCCTCAGTCAATCTCACCAGCTGACCACTGGCTCTGCCCAGTGAAACACAGGGGTCCCAGTTCTTCCTGAATCAAATCTTCAGGCTGATTGGGAGGTTATTGGGCAGAGAAGGGTTTACGTAGCTTTCTCTAAGGGGGCTCAGTGGTATGTGGCATAATTTTTATTCCTTCTCAGAATGAGAAGTAAAGAGGAGCATTTATCAAACATCTCCAAAGAGAGCTAAAAGAGCCAGCAGGGCACACATCAGTGGGGACTCTGGTAGCATTACATGCCAACATGTATTATTTATGTCTTCTTCTGAGTATGGTAAGAAAAAAAAAGCCACAAATTCGCCTGGTTTCCTTCTAGAGAATTGTCTCTTCTCCATTGTGGGTAGTGTGGGCAAGACCAAAGAGCAAAGTAGCCAAGGGGTTGGTGTGTGTATGACTCAAGAATGTCCATCAGAGTCTCTCTCCTGGGACTATGAATGTGAAGCAGAATGATGAAAGGATAGGAGGAAAAGTTTTTGGGGTTCATTGATGCAGTGAGGGTGCTAATTCATGCAGAGGAATGCTATAAAGTATGGTCAACCAGTTCCTGCTACAGACCCCAGAGTTGCCTGGTTTCTCTTCATGTCCATGACCTTCTCATTGGTTCTATGAGTCTTCTGATAGCTTTTCAGTAATTTCCGTTTATGGATTACATTTTCCAAAATTGGTTACTTTTGCTGGCAACCTTAAAACCATAACTAATTTGGGCCCTATTGTTTATCTTCAGCCATATTTTATGGGGAGCCAACCCCTTAAAAGAGTGTTTGGCTCTAGCTGGTTTGGCTCAGTGGATAGAGCATCGGCCTGCAGACTGAAGGGTCCCAGGTTTGATTCTGGTCAAGGGCATAAGCCAGGGTTGCAGGCTCAATCCCCAGTAGGGGGTGTGCAGGAGGCAGCTGATCCATGATTCTCATCATTGATGTTTCTGTCTCTCTCTCTCCCTCTCCCTTCCTCTCTGAAATCAATAAAAAAAATTTTAAACAAAGAAAAAAGAAATAAAAAGAAGAGTGTGTGGCAGAAACTACTGAAAGTGGGAGAAAAGAAGCCTGTCCCTGGATCTGCAGCAAACAAGAGGAAGAAGCCCCCGGAGGCTGGTGTGGGTCTGAGGGATACTGTATACATCCCTCGAGGAAGGCCAGCTTCCTCCCTCCAGCTCTCAGATACCTAGGAGCTAGAATTCCATCCCAAGCTTTTCCATTGTCCCACAGGTTGACTGGCTTCTGATTCAGGCATTTCTCACAAGCAAAGCCCTAGTGGCTTGGGCTGATACTGGGAAAAGGACAAAGGCTCAGGTCAGACTCTCTTCTGTTAGCAGTTCTGTCAGCAGAGAGTAGGTGGGCGTTGACATCATGGGCTCAAATGAGGCCTCACTGAAATAGACATCACTTACCAAGATGTTCACTTTTACTACAAAATAATAATGAATGTGGCTAGGCACATTTCATAGGAACCATGTTGAGAACTGGGCAGGTTTTATTTTTTTAATGCTTATTTGCATTTCAAAAATTGGGAAGTGAATTTTCTGTCATAGTTGCAACCATTCCTGTGCCAGGGTTGGCACAACACATCATATATAGCAAACCCTGCGAAGGGGGCACTGAGCACCTGCCAACCTGGCCCACGTGCAGTGCTTTGCCTAGAAGCCGTGTCTCCTATAGAACTGAGCTCGGGCAAGAATATCATTGACCAAGTCAGTCTCTATGTCCATGGGGGTGGCAATGGCTTCGATTCCTGACTTAAAGGCCAAGATACCACCTGAAATGAAACACAGAGGTTCAGATTGAAATATTAACTTTCAGCAAAAATAAGATATGAACATTCCCAGGATGTCAGCCCTCCAGGCGAATCTTCCAAAGCAGGCTGTCCCAGACCCTCCTTCTCCCTCCCTCCCCTCCTAAAGGACATGCTACCTCAAAAACCACTGGGGAAAACCCAAGTAGCTTTCCTTCTCTCTCTTTTTAAAATACTTTTATTTTTCTTGCTTAAAAAGTCAGATTTGCTTCTTATGTAGTTCAGGTCTACAAAACTAGATTCCCAGCAAATCTTCAGTCTGAGAATGCTCGTTATATTCTCTCAGTCATTTAATAATCCACTCATTTATTCATTCAATAAACATTTTTAAGCACCTACTATGTGCCAGGATGAGTGCCACACTGAAAGCAGAGTGCACAATGCTACCCAGAGATAATCATTTCCTGGTAGGGGTATGTGTATAATAAGCATGCCTGTGCATATGTGTATTAAACCTAGAATCTTTAATAGTTATTTACATGTTTAACATAAGTGTGCTCCACTCTTACATCCAGAGAAAAAGGCCTCTGATCCCTGCCTTCAAGGACCTTGAAATAGAAAATAGAAACTGTTTATTCTAAACTAGAGGCCCGGTGCATGAAATTTGTGCACGGGGGGAGGGTGTCCCTCAGCCCAGCCTGCACCCTCTCCAATCTGGGACCCCTCGAGGGATGTCCGACTGCCCATTTAGGCCCGATCCCGGGCAGTCGGACATCCCTTTCACAATCCAGGACTGCTGGCTCCCAACTGCTCGCCTGCCTGCCTTCCTGCCTGCCCTTAACCGCTTCTGCCTGCCAGCCTAATCACACCCTAACCACTCCCTTGCCAGCCTGATTGATGACTAACTGCTCCCCTGCCAGCCTGTTTGCCCCCAACTGCCCTCCCCTGCAGGCCTAGTCACCCCTAACTGGCCTCCCCTGCAGGCCTGGTCACCCCTAACTGCCCTCCCCTGCTGGCCATCTTGTGGCAGCCATCTTGTGTCCAATGGGGGCAGGATCTTTGACCACATGGGGGCAGCGATATTGTGTGTTGGAGTGATGGTCAATCTGCATATTACTCTTTTATTAGATAGGATAGAGGCCTGGTACACAGGTGGGAGCCAGCAGGTTTGCCCTGAAGGGTGTCGCGGATCAGGGTGGGGGTTCCCTTGGGCCGTGGGGCAGCCTGGGCGAGGGGCCTGTGGTGGTTTGCAGGCTGGCCACACCCCCCAGTGACCCAAGCGGAGGCCCTGGTATCTGGGGTTTATTTATCTTCTACAATTGAAACTTTGTAGCCTGGAGCGGAGCCAAGCCTTCTGCTTGCTCCATGGCGGCAGCCATTTTTGGGGGGATTTATGTATCTTCTATAATTGAAACTTTGTAGCCTTAAGCAGAGGCCTGGGCCAGCCAGGGTGTGTGGAAAGCTTGGCTTCCTCCATCGCCAGGGGCAACCCTAGCCTCCTGCTCTTTCCAGCTCCATGGCTGCTGCCATTTCTGTTTGGGTTTATGTATCTTCTATCATTGAAACTTTGTAGCCTTGAGTGGAGGCCTAGGCTGTCAAGGGCAGGCAGAAAGCTTGGCTTCCTCCATTGCCGGGGAAACCCAAGCCTCCCTCCTGCTCTCTGTGGCCATAGCCATCTTGGTTGGGTTTATTTGCATATTTGCTCCTAATTGGCTGGTGGGCGTGGCTGGTGGGCATGGCTTGTGGGTGTAGCAGAGTGATGGTTAATATGCATATTACTCTTTTATTAGATAGGATTAGGCCACCACGTGTGGAAGGCGAGAAGTACTGGTAGGTACACACCATGGGTTTATAGGAGATAGACTTAAGAATTGGTATGGCTGGATGTGAAGAGAGAATGAACCAGAGAGCCTCAGAAAACACTAGAGATGACTGGATATGTGATGGTGCCTTTCACAGAGACAGAAAATGTAGAAAAAAGAGCAAATTTCTAGTGGAACCTAGTGACTTAATTCCACCTGGGGCATGGTCTGTGACCAGCCAGGGACGGATCTCCACTTAGACAATGCATGGTACCTGAAGCCCTGGTGTCACTGGGAAAACTCACGGAGTAAAATTTTGTTCAAACAATTCAGAAATTGATTAATTCTTGCATCAGGAAAGAAATCTACCAGACAAAGGCAAACATACTCTTTTAAACTAGTGCATTCACTTTCAAGGCATCACTCAATGGCTCGATAACCAATGAGAAGTATAATCAGAGCCCCAACATCTGGCAGGAGGGAAAGGAAAGCAGGGAAGGAAGACCACCAGTAATGCAGGGGTTCCGAGAGCACTTCCCACAGCTCCTCCCAGGCCACACTGACCAGTGGGCACGCTCCCCGCGCGGCCACCATACATCTGGTCTGCAGGGGTCTCACTCAGCTCTTTTAAACAAAGCACCACAATCTGGCCTACCTTTGAGGTGTTGGTCCACACTCCACATGGGGAATTTCCTCTGGATTGCCTTAATTCTGTCTGTCAGAATCCCAACAGCCTGCAGAAGGTGCTCTTTGCTGTCCCAGGTGCCCACAGGGTAATACATTTTTTTATCAAGCTAGAAAATTCAAATAGCAGTGGGAGCATCTGAATGAAGAAACATGTTTTTCTGCTGTTCCTGAGTTCTCCCTTTTATGCTCAAGTTCACTGGCCTTCCTTGTCCTTTCCCCCCACATAATCAACTCTGCAGTGCTTTCTTTCCCAGAAACAGAGTCAGAGAAACAAAGTAAGATTTGGGAGGAGTGGGTGTGGCCCAGTTTTTGTTAACCCTCTAATAGACATACATACATACATAAATAAATAAATGGAAAAGTTATTTCAAACAATTAGCTCCCAAAGTCTACATGTTTGCAGTCAAAATACAAATTTGTTTCTAACTGGGAGGCTAAAAGTCTGGGTTTCTACAGGCCATATAAAGTTGAACCTGGAAACAGATATCCAGATCATTTGGATCTTCTTCCAATTTGTCTAAAGAACAAGTTGGTCCCTAGCCTGTTTGGCTCAATGGATAGTGCATCAGCCTGCGGACTGAAGGGTCCCAGGTTCATTCCCGTCAAGGGCACATGCCCGGGTTGTGGGCTCGATCCCCAGTAGGGGCATGCAGGGGGCAGCCGATCAATGATTCTCTCTCATCATTGATGTTTCTCTCTCTCTCTTCCTCTCCCTTCCTCTCTGAAATCAATAAAAATATATTTTAAAAAAAGAAAGAAAGAAAGAACAAGTTGGGTTATGTGGGGTTTAACCATAGTGTTTTGATCCACATGGATGAATTGACTACTTCATGAACCCCAGTATAAATGCCCTTTATAAGATTTTCTCAATTTAAGTACATTGTATATTATTTACTGCACACTGTAGTTATGAAACTGATAGAATACTTTCTTATACTTATCCAAGAACTGATAAATCTCAAATGAAATACCAAAGCTGTGTTACAGGAGTCACAGTATGAATTGTGCTAAAGTACCAGGGTGTTTGAAGCCTCGAAATACTGCCAGCAGCGTGCAGTTTGGGTTGAGCTTCTGCAGGGAGGGGTGAAGTGGGGTTAACGGAAAGCTCCCAGCTAAGTACCTGCATCAGGCCAAATTTCAATCCCTG
This sequence comes from Plecotus auritus, assembly GCF_963455305.1. Taxonomy (NCBI): domain Eukaryota; kingdom Metazoa; phylum Chordata; class Mammalia; order Chiroptera; family Vespertilionidae; genus Plecotus; species Plecotus auritus. Next base: position 108,424,488 of record NC_137782.1, read on the forward strand.
GTGGTCCCAGCCGTCCTGCAGGACAGCTCCGCCGTGGCTTTCTCTGGAGATGATGGCTGCAATGAGGGCGGGGTCCACGCAATGCCTCCGCCCAACTTCTTTGATCCGAGTCTGGTAAGGCTTTAAGGCCCTCAAATCCATTTCAGCAAACATTTCAGAACCACGAATCCCTAAGTGGATGGAAAATAAACTGTCTCCTCTAATCCAGAAAGAACTCTTTTCAGAGTTTGATAAGTTAGCCATAGCCCATGACTGCGCCTCACAGCTTGGGATAGTCATTCTAAGACATGGTGTTTTCTTTGTGGTTTTTTGTTTTGTTTTGTTAATCCTCACCTGAGGATATTTTTCCCATTGATTTTTAGAGAGAGTGGGAGGGAAGAAGGAAGGGGAGAGAGAAAAAGGAGGGGGAGAGAGAGAGAGGAGAGGAACATCAGTGTGAGAGAGACAAACTGACTGGTTGCCTCCTGCATACCCTGACCATGGTGGGGATCTAACCTGCACCCAGGTACATGCCCTTGACTAGGAGCTTAGCCGCCACTTTTTGGGATGCAGGCCAATGCTCTAACCACTGAGCACCAGCCAGGGCACTAGGACATGTTTTGCTCTTTGATTCTATAAACACAGAAAGGTCCACAACCTCAGATACCATGTCTGTTTTTCCCCCTCGTTTTTCTGTTTCCTGCCACACTGCTGCATTGGGGAGATCCTTAGTCTAGAAGTCAGCCAACCCAGGTTTGAGTCTGGTCTGTCACTACTCCGCTCCGGGCCCTGCGGAAGTCTCCCCTTTGCTGAGCCTCGGTTTCTGATCTGTAAATTGGGAAGGCAGAATTAGCTGACCTTGTTGCTTCCGGCTCTGACGCTCTGGCACTGAGATAACAGGAAGAAGACTTTTGCAAGAGTTACAAAAGTGAGGACATACAAAGAACAAGAGGCTTGCTTAACATGTTCCTGCTCTAACATGCAGCAACACAACAGCAAACAAAAAGACAAAGCCAGAATTTAATATTTGATTTAGGCAATCATTTCAATATGTAGAAATAAACATCTTGGAAAAGTTTGGAAATAATGGGGTGGGGGGAGGAAGAAGTAGTGTGTTAGGTTAGTCAGAATTTTGTTTTCTTCTCATTTTTAATTTTGACATTAATACTATAACGACGATTACACCTTTTCAAAATGAAGCTATTTTTCTAAGAAAGAATCTGAAAAAGATGAAAGGGGACAAGCCAGATGTTTGCTTTGCTTTTTACTTACCGCAGTTAACCAACCTGGTTATATCACAGGCAGTACCAGGAGTCTCCATGGTCATGATGTTGCCATAGCAGCCGCGGTACAGGTGGGGATGCAGGTAAGGGCTCACTGAGTGACGAAAAGTATAAGAGCACCTGGAAGTGCCTGGAGAGGGGGAAGGGAATGATAACTCACATAAAGTCTGTGAGAAAATATTGCTTGAGTTGCTATAATGAACATTATTAAACCTAAGAAAAAGCCATAGACTTAGTTCTCCCCAAGGACCTCCTCAGGACCCTAGAATGGCTCATCAGACAAAACGGAAGATTCCCCCTTCCCACTCTACTCCAACCTTAAAAAGTATAATAAAACACAATTCTAAACATTGTGCAAGATCTCAAAACCATTTGGTGCAATCTAGATCAGGCAGAATATATTTTAAGCTGGAACTTTGAGAGAAATTTTAAGCCTTCTGACACAAATACTTCTGTGGATGTGAGCATTGGGATAACAATAGACTTTGTCTAGTGAGAGAAGAAAAAGGGATACCATTAACATAAAGTATTTATTTTTATATCATGTTGCTGAGCAGTTGAGTTTCTATCTAGATCTAATTGGAAATAAATTTTAATTTACCATAAAAATGTAACTTAAATCTATTTTTACTTTTTTTTTGTCATATGAAGTGAGTTTCCATCCAAGTCTATTTAGTTAGTTTTAAGTTTTGTTTATTTTTTTTTAAACATTTTTTTATTTTTTAATTGCAGTTGATATACAATATTATATTAGTTTCAGGTGTACAACATAGTGGTTAGACATTTATATAATGTACCAAATGATCACCTGATAAATCTAGTACCCTTCTGACACCATACATAGTTATTACAAGATTCTTTACTATATTCCCTGTGCTATATTTTACATCCCGAGACTGTTCAGATCTATTTACTAAAGGAAATAAAGAGCTTTTCTGTAAGTTGAAAAGTTTATTCTAATAGTTCCTAGGATTATTGAGTTGTACCTTAAAACTACAAATATTTGCTGTAGGAAATTATATTTCTTAAAATGTTTGATGTAAAAAAAAACTGTGTTGTTTCACTTGGTGTTATAAATGTGTTTTCAATAGAGAGGTGGATTTTATCCATTCACCATAGGCCATTGGCCTAGTTCTGATAAACTTGACAGTATAGAGAGACTCTTAGAATTTGGCACACAAACAATGGAGCTCATCCTTACTGATATTTATTTTAAAAAGAAACCAAAGCAACTCTAAAAATTAAGTTTTTAAAACTACTTAATTTTTAAAAAAGAAAAACTCATAAAAAGAAAAATACCGTCATAGTCTGCTCTCTCACATCTACACACAGGCAGAAAAGGAATTGTAAATGGAACCACAGTCCAACAGTGAATTAGCAAGTAAACTCTGGACACTAAGAAAGCTATCTAGCTCATGAAAGCAGCAGAACCGGCAAAGTCAATAAGCCTCTCTGAGCAGTATGGATTCTGCTGTGATACAGAGAGCAAGAACCATCATCTTGGCTCTCCACACCGCCCTCAGTGTAGCATCCTGTGCCTACAATGTGTATGGGAAATATATGTGAGTGACTAAATGGCTGAATTCCTATGACACAGATCACATGTACAATTGAGGTGTGGGGGCTGGGAGTGCAGACTGAAGTTTATCACCACCAAACCAGCACTGTAAGAAATGTTAAAGGGCTACTGTAATAATAATAAGATATATAAGGTTATTATTATATATATAGAGAGAGAAGTGTAGACATAAAGAATTTAAAAAATGGCAATAAATAAGTACCTATCCTAATATATAAAAACCCTGGGTCTGTCACATCCACAATGACCTGGAGGCTTGACCAACTGGAAGTCAGTCCTGCAGTCAGCGCTGGGTTGCTGTGATGACCCAGCACTAACTGCTACAGCTGCAGGCACAGTGACCCAGCACTGACTGCTGAAGAGGCTGCAAATCAGGCCTGGAGAGAAGCCTGAAGAGAGAAGCAGGGTCTGATCTGTAGCCTCTGTGGCAGCTGTTGATCAGCACTTGCCTCTCTCTTTCTCTCTGGCTTGGCCAGCAGCCGTGCCTCCATTTCTCTCCAGGCCTCCACCAGGGCTGCTGATCAGCCCTGCCTTTCTGATCAGGCCCCATTGATAGGCCCAGACATGCTGACTGGCATAGAAACCGACCAATCAGAACCAAATCCAGGTCAATTGTGAGTAGCCAATGGCTGCCTAGGAGGCAGAGCTTTTGATGCTGACTGGCATAGAAACTGACCAATCAGAACCAAATCTGGGTCACCTGTGAGGAGTCAATGGCTGCCTAGGAGGCAGAGCTTTTGATGCTGACTGGCATAGAAACCAACCAATCAAAACCAAATTGGCCAGCAGAGGAAGGCAGTTGAGGGCAAGATCAGGCTGGCAGGGGAGGGCAGTTGGGGCCAAGATCAGGCCAGCAGGGGAGGGCAGTTAGGGGCAATCAGGCAGGCAGGCAGAGGCAGTTAGGGGTGATCAGGCAGGCAGGCAGGTGAGCAGTTAGGAGCCAGCAGTCCCAGAGTACGAGAGGGATCAGGCCTAAACCAGCAGTTGGACATCCCCCAAGGGGTTCCCGATTGGAGAGGGTACAAGCTGGGCTGAGGGAACCCCCATAAATTTCATGCACCGGGCTACTAGTTAATAATAGCTTTAAATTAAGTGGATTAAATGTTCTAATCAAAAGACATAGGGTGGCTGAATGGATAAGAAAATATGACTCCACTATATGCTATCTACAAGAGACCCACCTCAGAACAAAAACCTCACACAGGATGAGAGTAAAGGAATGGGAAAAAAAATGTTTTCCATGCAAATGGAAATGAAAACAAAACTGGAATAGCATATTCATATCTGACAAAACAGACTTCAAAATGAAGGCCATCACAAGAGACAATAAAAATCACTACAGAATATAACCCTGGTAAACATGTTTGCACCCAATATAGGAGCACCTAAGTATATTAAAAAAAACTTCAGGAGGACTTTAAGGGAGAGATCGATAGCAATACAGTCATAGTAGGGAATTCACTACCCCATTGATGTCACTGGATAGATCTTCCAGACAATAAACCAACAAGGAAACTGACTCAATGACACACTAAATCAGATGGATTTAATTAACATTTACAGAACATTTCACCCCAAAGCTGCAGAATATACAATATTCTCAAGTGCACATGGGTTGTTCTCAAAGATAGACCACATGTTAGTACACAAAACAAGTCTCTACAAGTTCAAGATTGAAATCAGATTAATCATCTTATTGAATCACAATGGCATGACATTAGAAATCAACTACAGTAAAAACACTCAAAAAACATTCAAACACATGGAAGCTAAATAGCATGTTATTAAATAATGAATAGGTTATGGATGAGATCAAGAAAGAAATAAAATAACTTCCTGGAAACAAATGAAAACAAACAAAAAAAAACAACCCAAAATCTATAAGACACAGTGAAAGCAGTCATGAGAGGGAAGTTCATAACACTACAGGTCTACCTGTAGAAAAATTTTGAATAAACTATCTAACCCTACAACTTAAAGAATTAGAAAGAGAACAACAAGAAAATCCCTGAGTAAGTAGAAGAAAGGAAATAATAAAGATCAGAGCAGAAATAAATGACAAAGACTGAAAAAAAAAACAATATAAAAGATCAATGAAACCAAGATCTGGTTCTTTGAAAAGAAAAACAAGATTGATGAACCTTTAGCCAGACTCATCAAGAAACAAAGAGAGCCTTCGGAGAAACCAAGATGGTGGCATAGGTGGTGGGGTGCCTCAAAATGCAGGGAGATGGGAGAATGGAAGAAACCTTAGTTCATGTCTCAAGGTGATATCCTGCTACAAATGTTGATCTCCTGTTATACTCAGTCTTTCCTCTCCTTGGGCCTTCTCACATGCTGTTCCCTTTGTTGGGGATGCTCTTTTGTGGCTGCATCTCATCCTTCAGGGCATGACTGAAATGGCACCTCCTCATAGAGGTTTTTCCTTCACTGCAAACCTAAACTGCTGCCTCGCACAACAATTTTAAAACTACAACTAAAAGACAAAATGTCTATCACCCAGAACCACAAGAAAGCTGACTGAGTGGAAGTTCTACAACTAGAAGGAAAGAGAAAAGAACATTGAGATGTGCACAAGCGCTGAAAAGCTGAGGTACGGAGGCACTCAAATAGGACTGGCGGCGGGCGACTGGGAGCGCTGCTTCTTTCAACCTGAAGGGAGACAAGCTCCCGATTACTCTGAACTCCAGTTTCTGGGGAGAAACTGGGAACCCAAATTCCTGCGGGGAGAAGCTGGACTGTCTACCATTGGGTCGGAAAGTGAGGGTGACTTTCTTGCAGAGGTGTGTCCAGCAATCATTGTTTACTGTGCTGGGGACTTGGAAAGGCGGAAACGCAGAGGCGGCTGACTGGCAGCCATCGCTGTTTGCCACACCCTAGCCTAGTGACTCCCTGAGACCCCACCCCACACAATCTACAAACCCACCAAAGCTCCGTGCAGCGGCTTTTGCATATGAACGGCCTGCCCTATCGCAGCTTAACCAAACAAACTGCAGCTCTGGTCAGACAGCTCCAAAACCTCCAAACCTTAAGCAAAGAGGAGAAAACTGTAGTTCTCGCTGTACCTCCTGCTGGGTGGCCTCAGACAGTAGCTGACCAGTATCCCATTGGAGATCCAGAAGCTAGTGTATCTAGTGGTCAGTGTGAGACGACACCAGTTTTCAACTCCTCACATCAATAAGTGACACATTCAAGAGGCAGACTCAGTGAGCACCAAAGCCCCACTGAAGCAAGTCCTGCCCCCTAGGCGAGTCTCCAGTGCAGCAGTTCTTCCATTATAGACACAGCAGGTCCTCACAGCCAATTGGCCTGGAGGTCAATTCCTCCCAGTGTACCAACAACAATCAAGACTAAACTACAACAAGGCTGAGCACACAGTCCACAAAGGGGTGCACCAAGAGTGTCCACCTCAGGTAACTGGGAGGCCGACCCACTGGGCCATATAGGACACCTAGCACACAAAGCCACCCTACCAACTCAGGGAAGCAGCGAAAATGCGGAGACAAAGAAACAGATCACAAACAAAAGAAATGGAGTAAAACAAATGACTGGATATAGAGTTCAAAACCACAGTTATAAGGTTTTTCAAGAATTTCCTAGAAAAGGCCAATAAATTCAACGAGACACTCGAGGATATGAAAAAGGACCAACTAGAAATTAAACATACACTGACTGAAATAAAAAATATTATACAGAGACCCAACAACAGACTAGAGGAATGCAAGAATCAAGTCAAAGATTTGAAATACAAAGAAGTAAAAAACACTCAACTGGGAAAGCCAAAAGAAAAAATAATCCAAAAATTTGAAGATAGTGTAAGAAGCCTCTGGGACAACTTCAAGCGTACCAACATCCGAATTATGGGGGTGCCAGAAGAAGACAGAGAGCAAGATACTGAAAACCTATTTGAAGAAATAATGACTGAAAACTTCCCCCACCTGGTGAAAGAAATAGACTTACAAGTCCAGGAAGTGCACAGAACCCCAAACAAAAGGAATCCAAAGAGGACCACACCAAGACACATCATAATTAAAATGCCAAGGGCAAAAGACAAAGAGAGAATATTAAAAGCAGCAAGAGCAAAACAGTTAATTACCTAAAAGGGAGCACCCATACGATTGTCAGCTGATTTCTCAACAGAAACTATGCAGGCCAGAAGGGAGTACAAGAAATATTCAAAGTAATGAATAGCAAGAATCTACAACCAAGATTACTCTACCCAGCAAAGTTATCATTCAGAATTGAAGGGCAGATAAGGAGCTTCACAGATAAGGAAAAGCTAAAGGAGTTCATCACCACCAAACCAGTATTATATGAAACTAGAGGCCCAGTGCATGAGATTCATGCATGGGGGAGAGGGGTGTCCCTCAGCCTAGCCTGCACCCTCTCCAATCTGGGACCCCTCAAGGGATGTCCAACTGCCCATTTAGGCCCGATCCCACTGGGCAGTCAGACATCCCTCTCACAATCCAGGACTGCTAGCTCCCAACTGCTCGCCTGCTTGCCTTCCTGACTGCTCCTAACCGCTTCTGCCTGGCAGCCTGATCACCCCCTAACCACTCCCCTGCTAGCCTGATTGATGCCTAACTGCTCCTCTGCCAGCCTGTTTGCCCCTAACTGCCTTCCCCTGCCGGCCGGGTCACCCCTAACTGCCCTCCCCAGCAGGCTTGATCACCCCCAACTGCCCTCCCTTGCAGGCCTGGTCCCTCCCAACTACCCTCCCCTGCTGGCCATCTTGTGGTGGCCATCTTGTGTCCACATGGGGGCAGGATCATTGACCACATGGGGGCAGCCTTCTTGTGTGTTGGAGTGATGGTCAATCTTCATATTACTCTTTTTTTAGATAGGATAGAGGCCTGGTACATAGGTGGGGGCCAGCTGGTTTGCCCTGAAGGGTGTCCCGGATCAGGGTGGGGGTTCCCTCGGGATGTGGGGTGGCCTGGAGTGGAGCCAAGGCTTCTGCTCACTCTGTGGCAGCAGCCATTTCTGTTGGGATTTATGTATCTTCTATAATTGAAACTTTGTAGCCTTAAGCGGAGGCCAAAGCAGGCCAGGGCTGCAGAAGCTTGGCTTCCTCGATCGCTGCGGACAACCCTAGCCTCCTACTCTCTCCAGCTCCGTGGCTGCCGCCATTTCTGTTGGGATTTATTTATCTTCTATAATTGAAAGTTTGTAGCATTGAGTGGAGGCTTCCTCCGGCAAGGGCAGGTGAAAAGCTTGGCTTCCTCCATTGCCAGGGAAACCCACGCCTCCCTCCTGCTCTCTGTGGCTGCAGCCATCTTGGTTGGGTTTGTTTGCATATTCCCTCCTGATTGGCTGGTGGGCGTGGCTGGTGGGTGTAGCGGAGGTATGGTCAATTTGCATATTACTCTTTTATTAGATAGGATGCTGAAAGGTATTCTTTAAGAAGAGGAAGAAGAAGAAAAAAGTAAAGATAAAAATTATGAACAACAAATACATATCTATCAACAAGTGAATCTAAAAATCAAGTGAATTAAAAATCTGAGGAACAAAATAAACTGGTGAATATAATAGAATCAGGGGCATAGAATGGGAGTGGATTGATAATTCTCAGGGGGAAAGGGTGTGGGGGGTACGGGAAGAGACTGGACAAAAATCGTACACCTATGGATGAGGACAGTGGGAGGGAGGTAAGTGCAGAGGGTGGGTTGGGAACCAGGTAGAGGGGAGCTATGGGGGGAAAAAGGAGAAACAATTGTAATAATCTGAACAATAAAGATTTATTAAATTTTTAAAAAAAGAAACAAAGAGAGAGGACCCAAATAAATAAAATCAGAAATGAAAGCCATAAAGTAACAACTGACACCACAGAAATACAAAGGATTGTAAGAAAATAATATCAATAACTAAATGCCAACAAGATGGACTGTGTGGGTGAAATGGACAAATTCCTAGAAAAATGCAACCTTCCAAAACTAAATCAGGAAGAATCAGAAAACCTGACTAGGCCAATAACAACTGATGAAATAGAAGCAGTAATCAAAAACCTCCCAGCAAACAAAAGCCCAGGTCTGGACGGTTTCACAGGGGAATTTTACCAAACATTCAAAGAAGAACTAACACCTATCCTCCCCAAACTATTCAAAAAAACAAAACAAACAAAAAAAAAAAACAAACAAAAAAAAAAAACAAGAGGAAGGAACACTTCCAAGCTCTTTTTATGAGGCCAGAATTCCCCTAATTCCAAAACCAGATAAAGACACTGCAAAGAAAGATAATTACAGACTAATATCCCTGCTGAATATAGATGCTAAAATCCTGAACAAAATATTAGCAAATTGGATCCAGCAACACAATAAAAAGATCATACACCGGGACCAAGTGGGATTTCTTTCAGGGATGCAAGGCTGGTACAATACTCACAAATCAATAAATGTGATATATCGCATAAACAAATTGAAAGAAAAAATCACATGATCATATCAATAGATGCAGAAAAAGCATTCAACAAAATCCAACACTTACCTTTGATAAAAACTTCAGCAAAGTGGGAATAGAGGGATCATACCTCAACATAATAAAGACGATATATGACAAACCTACAGCCCACATCATACTCAATGGGCAAAAACTAAAGCCATTTTCCCTAAGAACAGGAACAAGATAGAGATGTCTGCTTTCACCACTTATTCAACATAGTATTGGAAGTCTGAGCCACAGTGATCAGAGAAGAAGGAAACATAAAAGGCATCTAAATTGAAAAGAAGGAAGTAAAACTCTCATTATTTTCAGATGACAGATATTGTACATAGAAAACTCTAAAAACTCCACCAAAAAAACTACTAGATTTCATAAATGAATTTGGCAATATAGCAGGATACAAAATCAACACCCAGAAATTGATAGCATTTTGTTGTTGTTGTTGTTGTTGTTAATCCTCACCTGAGGATATTTTCCCATTGACTTTTTGGAGACAGTGGAAGGAAAGGGGAGAGACAGAGAGAGAAACATCAATGTGAGAAAGACACATCGATTGGCTGCCTCCCCCACACCCCCCAGCCAGGACCAGGAATTGAGCCTGCAACTGAGGCATCTACCCCTGACCAGAAATGAACCTGGGACCCTTCAGTCCATGGGCTAATACTCTATCCACTAAGCCAAACCGGTCAGGGATCAATGGCATTTTTATATGCCAATAATGAATTCTTAGAAAGAGAAACTAAGCAAACAATCCCATTTACCATTGCAACAAAAAAATTAAGATACTTAGGAATAAACTTAACGAAGGAGCTAAAACACCTATAATCAGGAAACTACAGGATGTTGAAAAAAGAGATAGAAGAATAAACAAGTGTATATACCATGTTCATGGATTGGTAGAAATAACATCATTACAATGTCCATATTACCCAAAGCAATCTATAGATTCAATGCAATCCCTATTAAAATACGAATCGCATATTTCATAGATTTAGAACAAATACTCCAAAAATTGATATGGAACAGAAAAAGACCTCAAGTAGCCACAGCAATCTTGAGAAAGAAGAACAAAGTTGGAGGGATCACAATACCAGATATCAATTTATACTAAAAAGCCACTGTAATCAAAACAGCCTGGAGCTGGCATAAGAACAGGCATATAGATCAATGGGACAGAACAGAGAACCCAGAAATTGACCCAAACCATTATGCTCAATTAATATTTGACAAAAGAGGTAAGGGCACACAATGAAGTCAAGACAGTCTCTTCAATAAAGAGTGTTGAGAAAATTGGACAGAGACTTGCAAAAAAATGAAACTAGACCATTAACTTACACCATAAACAAAAATAAACTCAAAATGGATAAAAGGTTTAAATGTAAGTCGTGAAATCATAAAAATCTTAAAAGAAACCATAAGCAGCAAAATCTCAGACATCTGTTGTAGCAATATGTTTGTAGCTACATCTCCTAGGGCAAGAAAAACAAAGGAGAAAATAAACAAATGGGACTACATCAAAATAAAAAGCTTCTGCACATCAAAAGAAGCCATCAACAAAATGACAAAAGAGCCCACTGTATGGGAGAACATATTTGTCAATGATACACCTGGTAAGGAGCAAATATCCAAAACATATAAGGAACTCATACAACATAACAAAAAGAAGACAAACAATCCAATGGGCAAAGGACCTAAATAGACACAGATGGCCATACAGATGGCCAATGGGTGTATGAAAAAAATGCTCAAAGTCACTAATTATCAGAGAGATGCAAATTAAAATGACAATGAGGTATCACCTCACACCTGTCAGAATGGTTAGCATCAACAAATGATAAGTGCTGGCAAGGATGTTGAAAAAAGTGAACCCTAGTACACTGCTGGTGAGAATGCAGATTGGTGCAGCCACTATGGAAAACAGTATGGAGTTTTCTCAAATAATGAAATATGGAGCTGCCATTTGATCCAGTAATCCCATTTCTAGGAATATATCCCAAGAAATCTGAAACACCAGTCAGAAAGAATGTATGCACCCCTATGTTCATAGCTATGCAACTTACAATAGCCAAGATCTGGAAACAGCCCAAATGCCCATCAGTTTATGAGTGGATAAAAAAAGCTGTGTATAGTATTCCATAATATCAATGGAATACTATGCAGCTATTAAAAAGAAAGATCTCTTACCCTTTGAGACAGCATGGAGGGACCTGGAGAGTATTATGTTAAGCCAGTCAGAGAAAGACAAGTATCACACAATTTCACTCATGTGGAATCTAATGAACAAAATAGGTACAAACACATAGAAGCATGGAACCGACTGATGAATCTCAAAGGGAAGGCAGGGGTGGGTGGGTGGAGAGGATGAACCAAAGAATTTACATGCATATATGTATAAGCCATGAACACAGACAATTGTGTGGTGAAGGCATGGAGGATGGAGGGGTCAATGAGGAAGAAGAGGCGGACATCTGTAATACTATCAACAATAAAGATACATTTTTAAAAATGCATATCTTGGTCTGGTTGAAGGCTGAGATTTCAAGACTTGCTTCCAACATGGCCTAAGACAACTCTCCAAACCAGAACATAGCAATTAATTGTAGATGAAGCTGCATCCAATTCACAGAAGATCAATTGAAAATCCTCATCAAAGCATTCAGCCAAAAACCCTACCCAGGTTATGGTACCAAACCAAAGTATGTTTTAGAAATCAACACTGAAGACTCTAGAATCCAGATTTGAAGATAGAAGAGATAGGCACCGAGTCCAGAAAAGATAAAAACCCGAAGAGGACTTAGAAGCAAACCAAGACCAAGATCACCCTGTGGAGAAGTTTCAGTGTTGTACCAGTTACACTTCCTACTGATTACACATCTTCATCATGGCATTTGCCAATTACCCTTTTCCTGGGATTGATTCCAGAGAGTAACTTGCTAAGGAGATTGGGTTGCAGAGTCAAGAGTCCAAATTTGGCTTCAAAATCAAAGATGTAGATTTTATGTCCAGAGAAAATGAAAACCCAACGTGCCTTTAGAACAAGACCAGGAACAAAAGCTCTGACATGCGAGAGTTCAAGAGACAGAAACTGCACACAATGACACCAATCTCATTAGCAACTGTCTTATTTCTCTGAAGCCAGAACAAGATGGACCAAGATTTGATGTCACCAGCCTGGACTCCACACCTCTCTCATTCTTCCTGGGAACATACCCTTCTAAGCATTCCTTCAGCTTCTCCAGAAGCTGAGCCCCTGGAGATGGTGAACAGGACTTCAGGAGGCAGATACAAGGCACCACCACCCAGTGCTGCCGACAGCGCCTGCTCCAGAGTCCAGCAGGTGTCAAAGACCATGAAAATAAACTCACTCACATTATTTTTAAGTCATCTTAGTACTGAGTGATTCAGGAAAAAATAATTGAAGTCTTGTGATTATTGTGATTTAAAAGAAATATATATTTGCTCTTCCTCAACAGAGCTCCTAAAGCCCTTGGAGGTTCCCGTGATGACAGCAATAAAGTGTTCCTTGTTATGTTAAAAAAAAAAAAAAAAAAGCCTATCTCAGGCTCCTCATAGTAGGTCTGTTGAGCCAGAATCTAGGTATAAGGACAAAGAACCTGCACTTTAGCCAGCATTCCAGCAGACTCTTCTGCATAGGGAAGTTTGGGAACCACTGCTTTAAGGTGACTGGAATATGACATTGGCCTTACACTACCTGTGCAGCATCAAAATGCCTTAGGCCCTTCTTAATTATACTGGTATTCACCTGTCAGTTAAACACAGCTGGTGTGGTAGCTCATAATTAGTCTACTGGCTCTATAACTCTGCTCCCACCTGGCAATCAAAGGAGTAAAAATGTAAAACTATGTTCCCCTGCCTTTGACCATAAGTAACTGGACATTGTTGCTTCTCAGTAGCATCATTTTTTCCAAATTTAGAATTAAACACGAACATTTTTAGATTTATAATTAAACACTTTAGAAACACTTTCTTCTCGATTTACTTTATTAATTAAAGGCAACTTGAACATTGTTTACAACAGCTTTTCATTTTTTTCAGGCTGAAGTTTCAATCTGTTCTTCTTCAAGGTACCTTACCATCTCACCAGCCTACAGTTCCTGCCTTCCCCACAGAAATCTCCTCTCTATTCTGGTTACACTGACCTGCTTACTGCATCCCAAATACTTTTCATGCATTTCTGCCTCTGTGACCTTACTAACGTCTTTCTTCCCATCCAGTGAGCTCTTCTATTTAAACACCAAGCATTCTTCACCTATCACGACCCCCACTTTTAAAAAAGCCTTTCTACTGGTAGTTTCAATATCCTGACTAGATGTGAACTCTTCTTCTTAAACTCCTCCCAGGTGAATTTTTTCTATATATGCTCATTTAATTCTTATTTTTTATTTAGCGCCTTGATCATTTTCTCTTCAGGTGCCTTGCTTCCCAAAGTACTGTCCGATAAATTCCCATTGATCTCACCTTCACCTGCTTGGCAAGCAGGATACACTTGTAATTGAAACAATAAGCAGTTGCTTAATGGCCAGGCTGTCAGAGGAGAGCCCACTCCTCCACTGCATGAAAGTACTGCCCTCAAGTTCATGACCGTGCTGGATGTTTTCCTGGACATCCTGCAAACAATGCTAAATGTCACTGATGACTTACTCACCAATGAGGGTAACGAGTCCCCCAAACAGGACAGAGGATAACATGGTGGTGAATCGTATCCTACAGCACCTGTTATGATTTGAAAGAAAAACCTGGTTAATTTTAAAACTTGAAAGTTTTAAAATAGAACTTCTTTGATTTTTTAAAAGTTTAGAGTCATTCCTAATTCAATACCCTTTTTCCAGTTCCAATACGTTATTCTCATAGACTCAGTGTTATGCTATGGTTCAGTGGATCGCTCTTTTTCCTAAGCATAAACTCCCAACTCAACTTACTTCCATTTCACATTGACATGAGTCTGTGAACATCTTAATTACATATTACCCACTCACACACTCCCATCACATCTCCAGGCTTCATCATACCATAATTTTGTCCCCATTCTGGTATCTCCTTAGAAAATTAAGATAAACCACTGAGAGAAGAATTAGAGTTTCTGACTCAGGTCTGCTGTGCTCCATTTCTTTCTCTATCGACTCTACTCTTAGTTTTATTCAAAAGGCAGCTGACCCAAGAAGGCTGGCACTGACCTTGTTTAGTGCCAGCCATCTTGGGTCAGCAGAGAAAATCTCCCCTCTCTGTTTACAGCCTTCTGTATTCAACAGCAACCTGCACATCAATCTTTTACAAAGCGGTGTCTTTTGTCCTGTAACATAGGCTTAACAATTCCAGAATCCATTCACCAGCAGATCACTGAGCAACTGGTGCCAATCCAAGTGGACTTCAGTGTGGCTCTACCGCCGTGAGGAACTTCTCCACACCAGCCATGTAGACTCACCTGCCTCTTTCTACCTTCATTCTGTACCACTAATCACTGGAGGAGCTTTATATATGGTTTAAAGCCCTCTCTTAAACCACTGACCTCATTAAACCTGATTATAATAGTACTTTGGACTTAGGTGACCCTTTTAATAAAAGGATTTCAAAGCTTTTATTAACCACTATTAATTAAATAATCTAAAGAACCCCCAGGTTGTACTGGAAACTTATATTTGGTGGATTGTTTCTGGATATCTAAAATTGTGCTAGATTAGCAACTTCTAAATTTGAGAACAAGAAACAGATAATTAGCCTAAAAAAGATAACTAAACAGGAAATGCTAGCAACTCTCATTCCTGGATTGGTTGTTTACTGGAAATGCTCAGCCTCCTGCTCTTCATTCTTCATTCCATCATCATATGATCCCCACACCAATATATCACATAAACTCCATATGTGAACTTGCCCCCTTACCCCAATTTTACCTGCAACAAAGAGATCCAAGAATGGCTAGCTCTTGGGAGATCAATAGAAAGTCAGGAAGTAGCCTCTTTCCCAAACTCTGAGGAAATGGGGAAACAGTATTTGGCCAGGGATGAAAATTTCTTCGAGGATGGAGTGTCTTTCTTCATGCTATGTCCAAAGGAAGAGCTGAAGCACACCGTGCAGCCCAGGGACAGGAAATGCAAGGAACATTCTTGAAATAGGCAGAGCACATTTCTCATGGGGGAGGAAGGAGTGGAACCTGGGTCCTTCCACAAGCTGAGACATTTCTGAGACGACACAGTCCTTCCACACATCCACGAGTGAAGAGAGGTCTGAGGGAGACTGAGCAGGGGAAATAAAGACCCTGAGTCAAACAACTTTCCGGGCTCCCTGGCAATGAGTCAACCACCTCTCCTAGAGGAACATACCCTCACAAAGTGGCTCTCTGAACTGCCTCTTTGCATTTCCTCCTGCCCTCCTGTCTTTCTGTTTGTAGAACAGATTGCCCTTTTATAAAGGGTTTTGCACGAGTCCAGCTGCTCCAAGGCAGCGCTCAGGAACACATGTGCTTTCAACTGTGACAATGGCAACATCATATTGATGCTGTGCTCATGGCCCACCCCAGTCCAGGGTGAATTGGGCCACTTGTGCGGGGCTTCCTGGACAATGAGAAAGGGAGAAGAAAGAGTGAAGAAAGAATTAAGTTAGAGGCTGAGATGTCCCTAGGTGCCCTAGAGAATAAAAGTAATAATAAAACATTGAAAGTACTGCCGAGTGTGAAGATACTGTATTCCTCTGCTGTTCTCAGGCAGTGGGGTTATCTAAACGTCCTTTTGGTATAAAAGTCTTACTGTCCAGGCCCTCTGCCACTTAAATAATTGTTTTCAAACTGATGTAGATGATCAAGCTTTGCCCAAATTGTGAGAATACACACATTCCTATGGACATTATATTATTTAATCCTCCAACAAGCCTGTGAGATAAGCATTATCCCTTATTTTAGAGATGCGGAAGCTGAGACTCAGAGTTCAGTAACTTGCCAAAGATGGCACTATCAGGGCAGGGCCAAGCCAGATTTGAACCCAGGTCTGTAAGATCCCCCAATCCATGACCCTTCACTATACCCAATATACCAGCAATTTGGACCAATGACTGCAGAGTAATTATTGCAACAGGTTCAAATCCATCCATTTTCACACAAAGCATTGACTATTGTCTGAATAAGTAATTTCAGTCACACATATTTTCCAGTCATTCCAGGGTTTATAGGGGCTGTTGTAATTTTTAAACACAAATGAATGTGAGCCAACTGAACCCACAGTGGCTTTTGTCCCTTTATATCTTTCCATCAATAACAATGGTAGCTCACATGCATTGACGGGTACAGTCGGCCCGGTGGGACAGTGGGAACAGCCTGCGTCTGAACCCTGGTTTGTTGCACTCTAAAGCCTAACTCTCATACTGCAATCTACTGACCCAGTGGAGGGTAAGTGTGGGCACTATCACATCAGCATCTTGGGAATTTGTTTACATCTAAAAGTCATTTATTGAATGATTCTCTGTCTCCTCCCAGGAATACAGAGTGACTATGCATGTGAGTTTGTTGATGTTGCCAGGAGGGGCTTGAGGGGACCTTGTAACCTGCTATCATCTCCATCAGTCCCCCAAGTTCCCCAAATAGAAATGCAGTCCATATGCAAGAGATATGCTTGCTGTACAAATGAAATTCTATGACCAGTCCTCTGTGTCTCCTGCCCCCTCCAATCAGCTGTCTGCCTCTAAGTCTTTTAAATATAGCAATTGTCTGGTAGCCTCTGGTGAGTCATAATCCTTTTGTGATTCCTGGCCCTAGCGGTGAGGACCCTATCATCCCTGACAACGAAAGAGCCTCAGCAATAGACCTTTAGCCAAGAGGTATGCAGCTTCCACAAAAACAGCTTGTCTGGGTCAGTCTCACCAAAACAGGGTGTAGCAGGAAGAAGCTGGCCTGGACGTCTGGAGACCCAGCTTGCAGTCTCAGATCTGCCACTGCCCAGCTGAGGGACCTCGGGCAGGTCACCAGCGTGGGCCTCACTTCTCCATCCGTAGAATTAAAAAGCTGGAGAGAGCAGACCACCTCTAAGGTCTCCTCTGGCTCCAACAATCTACTGAGGAGTCAAGCGTGTCCTGGACCCAGACAAGGGAATAAATATGGGAAGTGGAACAGGGGCTTGAGTACAGATTGAGTCTGCATTACAGTTTTTACTGTTTTTTCATGGAAACTTGGACTGCATTTTACTTCTCATCAAAATCACAAGTGCTGTGCAAGTCATCCTGTGAATTTCCCTATGTTTTCCCTCTCTTGCAGGTGGAATTGTAGAAGACCTGGCATTTTAAGTTCGAGATTTTTAGTTATCAATCATTTCGTACTGTTAACAACAATAAGAAAGAGGTGTTGTTTGCCTGGCCGGCTTGGCTTAGTGGTTGAGCCTCGACTTATGAACCAGGAGATCATGGTTTGATTCCCCATCGGGCACATGCCCAGGTTGTGGGCACGATCCCCAGTGTGGGGCAAACAGGAGGCAGCCAATCAATAATTCTCTCATCATCGATGTTTCTATCTCTCTCCCTCTCCCTTCCTCTCTGAAATCAGTAAAAATGTTTTGTGTTTTTTTTTAAAAAAAAAAAAAAAAAAGAAAGAGGTGTTGTTTGC
This sequence comes from Plecotus auritus, assembly GCF_963455305.1. NCBI lineage: Eukaryota > Metazoa > Chordata > Mammalia > Chiroptera > Vespertilionidae > Plecotus > Plecotus auritus. Next base: position 108,442,372 of record NC_137782.1, read on the forward strand.
TTGCTTCTTTGTCTCAGACATGGTTACAGATTGCCGTCAGGCTGGGTGAGTCATGGGAGATATGAGCATTGCCAATTAAAAATTTTAACTTCTCATGTGTCAAGGGTAGCCTCAAAATTTCCTCAAATAATGTAAATGGCTGGAAAATATAATAAATTGCAAATCAAGATTCCTTTTAAATCATAATTGTCAAGAGACTCTCAGATCCAGGTTCTGGTTTCTGTTCTCATAGTTTGGGGCTGAGTGTGGTCACACAGTCTAGGGGAGTCATTATTGGGCCGCACTGCCTGTCACCGAACATCTCAGTGACGGGCAGTTCATTTAATCTCTCTGAGCCTTGGTTTGCCTCATCTGCAAAACAGAGATGATTATGATGCCCATGACTTTGTTTTGAAGATAAAGATAAATTATATATGTAAAGACATGTTATAAACTGCAAGGCTTCATACAGATGCCAGTTATTATTATAATGGAGTTGCACTCAGGTCCTGACGGCTTAGAGTCTTGCTGATTTATCTGCTTGTTTATTTACCCATGGGGCTCCAGGAAAAACAATGAAGAGCTGACTTATAGGAAGGAAGTAACAAGTGAAGCCTCACTCCAGGCAAAGGACATACGGCAGGATGAGAAGGGCTATGCTGGGACTCTGCAGCCTGCCTGGTGGGGCAAGAAAAGGGGCAACAACAGAAATAGCCACACGCAGCCAAGCATCTCCTCACCTCTTAGAAACCCAGAGAATGAGGGAGCTGCCGAAGAACACATGGCCAGGCACTTTGGTAACAATGGCTGGGGAGAGGCAAAAGGGGAGCCCTTGCCCTATCTGGTATGGCTCAGTGGATAGTGTCGACCTTCAGACTGAAAGGTCCCAGGTTTGATTCCGGTCAAGGACACATGCCAGGGTTGCAGACTTGGTCCCCAGTAGGCAGGCAGCCAATCAATGATCCTCTCTCATCACTGATGTTTCTAGCTTTCTCTCCCTCTCTCCTCCTCTCTGAAATCAATAAAAATATTTTTTTTAAAAAAAGGGGGGAAGCCCTTCCACAAAATTTCACTAGAAAGTTTATTTCACCTCAAGATATTCCAATGCCTGGATTGAACTGCTGAGTGCTTGTCTCATCTTGGGTTTAGTCTATTATATAGTGGGCGAGTGCCAGAGCCTGCTGATGACACCTCTTACAATGACGACACTGGTCTTCCAGTGTCAAATATTTAACCAACATGTCAAAAAAGAAGATACACAAATGGTGGGAAAGCTCATGAAAAGGTGCTGAGCATAATTAGACATAAGGGAAATACAAATTAAAACCACAACGACATTGCACATCACACTCTCTAAGAAGGCTAAAATCGAAGACTGGCTATATCAGATGTTGGTGAGAAAATGAAGCAAATGGAACTCTCACACATTCCTGGTTGAACTGTTTAGCAGTTTCTTATCAAAGTAAGCATGCAGCTATCCTGTGACCTAACAATTCTATTCCTGGGTATTTATCCAAGAGAAATGAAAAAAAAAAAGTGTTTCGCAAAAGACTTGCACAGGAATGTTTATAGTAACCCAATTTATGCCTAATGCCCGATATTGAAAACACTCCAAACACTCATCAGCAGGGGAATGTGATAACAATTGTGGTATCTATATATACAAAACCTAAGCGACCATCCAACCATCCAACCGGTAGCTATGACGTGCAATGACCACCAGGGGGCAGACACTGCAACCGGTAGCTATGATACGCACTGACCACCAGGGGGCAGATACTCAACCCAGGAGCTGCCAAGCTGTGGTGACTTGGCAGCTGCGGTTCTCTGGTGATGCACCCAGAACCAGAGAGGAGGGAGCCCGATTTCAGGGTGCATCACCTAAGAACCACCCTCTCACAATCCGGGACTTGTGAAACAGAAGGTTGAATCATTTGCTAAGGGTAAAAATTACTTGGAATTAGAGGTGTAGGGAAATGGAGAAAATGTGGAAAAGCCACACTGGGGAATGAGAGAGAACTGACAGGAGCGCCAAGAAGATGACTGGGGTCCAGATACAACTGGCTGAGGTTGGAGTCCATAAACGGTTAGAGGCACCAAAATGTTAGGGTTTTTTTTTTTCCTTTAATATGTTTTCAGTGATTTTAGAGAGAGAGAAAGGAGAGGATGAGAGAGAGAAAATGTTGGTTGCCTCCTGCACGCCCACCTACTGGGGATCAAGCCTTACAATCCGGGCATGTGCCCTGACTGGGGAATCCAACCAGTGACCTCTTGGCACATGGGACGACCAACTGAGCCACACTGGCCGGAGCCAAAATCCTAGGTTTTGACTCAATAACCCAAGTATACACAGGGAGACAGCAGAGGGCTAGAACCCTCCAGGCCTGCGATACAGTGTGAGGTCTGAAGATGGAGTGTCTCTGACCCTTGAGCCACCTTTCACCCTTCCTCCACCGTATCTCTTACTCCATCCAGGGCTGCAGCAAAGAGTATGTTCCACGGGAGCTTCGGGAGCTACGGCCTGCTTCCCCAGCCAGATCCCGGCGTCTGCACACTTCCTGTTCTCTGCCCCCTCGAGTTTTCATTTCAAAGGGAACCGGGAACCTCTACAGATTTCTCCTGCTCTGTCCTTAGCAACACGAGCAGAATGAAGGCAGGGGGAGCTATTTGGGGTGGGGAGTGGACGGTGAGAGGAATGAACCAGGCCTGTGGGGTATGGAGCTCTACCACACCCACCCTGGCAGTGAGGAGGGGGCAGGCGTGGCGCCCCTGGGATGGGTGTGCAAAGGGCTCTGGTGGCCTTGCATGAGGCCAGGGCCCCTTTGCACACCCATCCCAGTGTGGCCAGAAGAAGCATGGGTTAGGAGCCTCAGCGGGAGGCCGTTTAATAATAGTGTTTTCTTGTTTAACAACAGAGAAATGTTCATGATATATTGTTAGGCTCTTTACTTAAGCAGGTTGTTTAATGGTATTCATGAATATTTCCAATTTCGTTGTAAGCATGTGTGTACGCAGCCATGGAAAATAAGCTGAACTGCATCTTCAACTCTACCAGATGTTATAAAAATGTGCTTCAAAGCAGCGGCACCACATTTACCCTCGCCAGCAGGTCTGTGTTCCTGGCGCTCCACGCTCCGCAGCCTTTGCTGGTGCCCAGCTTTTAAATTGGGTGGAAGCGCTATCGTTTCCCCGTGGAGGCGGGGTGTCTTTCTGAACGACCTGCTCATATCTTTTGATCATTTTCCAGTAAATCATGTGTCTTTTTCTCATTTTAAAGAATAGGAATCTTTAATACACTGTAGTCTGCGTTGTCTTTTGTTAATTACATGAAAAATAAAGAAAATCACTGCATAATATAAAACAAAATATTAAATGACTGATGGGGGTCAGTACCTTTCAGGAATTTTCAAGCATTCTACAAGGACTATGTATTAATGCAGTTATCAGAATGAGTTGCTATTTTTAACTTCCTTAGGATTTTAAAGACACACATTCTTTAAGTGCAGCCTTGCCTGACTGTACAGGGGCGAGTGCTGTGCGGGGCTTCCCCAGGGTTGTGTGAAAGCTGCCAGGGCATTTGCACAAATGCAGCGTCTGGGGCCTGACCTCAGAAGGTGACCAGGAGGGTGGAATGGTCAGGGGCATTTACAAAGGGTCACCCTTCTTCAGATGGAAGAATTGTAGGTTGAGGGTTGAGGAGAGGAGGTGCCCCAGGAGTGACAGCTATGGCAGTAACCCTCCATGTTGACAACCTCAGGGGGTTCCTGAGGCTGGCACAGGGGTGAGAATGCCACAGGCATTCCCTGGACCCTGGCTGCTTTGTGGGACCTTCTAACAGCCCTGGGGTTGGAGAACTGACTATTCATGAAAAACAGAACTGGCCTCAGGACTTTGTGCCACCCTGCCAACAGCCTAGAGCAGCAGTCTGCTGCCTTTGCCTCTGAACAGGGCCAAGGCCAACAGGGAAGGTGCCAACTTGGACAGAGTGAGTAACTCCACCCAAAACAGCATTCTACAGTAACTCTTGTTCTGTTGCATTTATCACAGCCCGACTTTCTTCATTTTGCCAGGCTCCAGAACTCTCATTCACAGTTCCCTGGGGAAATTGTATCTGTGATAGAAAAAAAGAAAATATAAGAAAATGGGAGGCCCTACCCGGTTTGGCTCAGTGGATAGAGCATCAACCCAGTTTGATCCCAGTCAAGGGCACATACCTCGTACCTCGGTTGCAGGCTTCTCCTGGCCCGGGCCCTGGTAGGGGCTGGTGCAGGAGGCAACCAGTCGATGTATTTCTCTCACATCAATGTTCCTCTGTGTCTTTCCCTCTCTCTTCCACTCTCCCTAAGAATCAATGGAAATCTATCCTCAGGTGAGGGTTTAAAAAAAAAAAAAAGAAATAAAATGGGAAGTACATGCTTTTTGCATCTTTGCTTCCTGTTACTTCTCCGTATAGACCAGTGGTCAGAAAACCACGGCTCGCGAGCCACATGCGGCTCTTTGGCCCCTTGAGTGTGGCTCTTCCACAAAATACCACGGCCTGGGTGAGTCTATTTTGAAGAAGTGGCGTTAGAAGAAGTTTAAGTTTAAAAAATTTGGCTCTCAGAAGACATTTCAATCATTGTACTGTTGATATTTGGCTCTGTTGACTAATGAGTTTGCCGACCACTGGTAAAGACATAAGCACAAATACACTAATATGTTCAATGTCAAGTTATCTATAAAGTAATTATCCATTTGAAAAGTTATCAACACTCTCTGAAGCTGGACTGCAGGGTTGTAATATAGGCAGATGTAACTGCCTTATGATGAGACCCTACAGGATCCTCAATCCAATGACTGGTGTCCTGAAGACACAGGGACTAATACAGGGTGTACTGTGTGACGGAAGAGGAGATTGGAGTGATGTGTCCACAAGTCAAGGAATGCCAAAGGTTGCAGGCAACTGCCAGAAGTTTGAGGGAGCATGACCCTGTTGACACTTTGATTCGGACTTTTAGCCTCCAGAACTGTAAGAGATTAATTTCTATTGTTTTAAGCCCTCCTGGGTGTGGTAACTTGTTCAGCAGTTCTAGGAAACTAATTCACCACTGAATTCCAATGATCTCTCTTCTGGGTGGTCTCTCACAGTCTGTTGATTCATGTTCTGTCATGTTCACCTTTACACCCCCAGTTCTTGGCATAGTACCTGGCACACAATGGGTGTTTATAAATGTTCATGGACTGGAAATGAAGAGAGAAAGCATAGGGGGATAAATCTCTAAGAACTATTTCCATGGGCCAGGAGAAAAAGCGAGTTTGGAAAATTCCAGGAGTACTTGTCCCAGAGAGCAATCCATGAAACGCTGCTGGAAGAGTTTTGAAGACAGACAGAGAGCAGAGGATGTGGTACCGCAGCCAGAAGCAGAAAGACATGAAGAGAAGGCAGCAAGCAGAACCACGTAGCAGCCAAGTGAGCTAGCAGACAGGAGCCCAGAGGTTATCCAGAAAAATCTACTGGCTGTTAGAAGTGGTAGCTGTTGACGCAGACACAGAGGGTTTCTGAGTCTCAAGGGCAGACCATCAAGAGTTGCTCCTGGGCCGAGAGAAACCAAGATGGCGGCATAGGTAAACACCTGAAATTGCTGCCTCACACAACCACTTCAAAACTGCAACTAAAAGACAAAACAGACATCATCCAGAACCACAGAAAGGCTGGCTGAGTGGAAATTCTACAACTAGAAGGAAAGTGAAAAGCACACTGAGACTCAGAGGAGGTGCGGAAGTAAAGTGCAGAGGTACAGAGGTGCGCGCACAGAGAGGGCTGACAACTGAGTATGCGGCTGGCTTTCTCAGTCGGGAGGGAAACACAGCTCCCAACTGCTCTGAACTCCAGTTCCAGGCAAGACTCTGGGGACTCAGACTCATACGGGGAGAAACTGGACTGTCTGGCATCGGGCGGAACTCGAGGGCAGCTTTCTCTCAGAGGTGCTTGCAGCGATTACCAAGGGACAGTGAGACCCGGGGGCCTCTTAGGGCAAGGTTGAGGATCAGCCATAGCTGTTTGCTCCGCCCTGTTGATTCCCTGAGACCCCACCTGACCCAAGCTGTGCGCAGAGGCTTTTGCATATGAATGGCCTGGCCCTTTGTAATCTAAAATTACCTAACAAACTGCAGCTGGGTCAGAGAGCCCCAGAACTTCCAAAAGAAGGCCCAAGGCCCCACAGCAGTTTGCATTGCTTCACAGCTGGGCTTCATCTAGGCACCTCCAAACCCCAAACAAAGAAGAGGAATCTGCAGATCTCCCTGTAGCTCCTGCTGGGTGGCCTCAGGCAGAGGCTAAATTAGCACCTCCTTGGAGATCCAAGAGCCAGTGTACCAGTGGTCAGAGTGGGACCATCCAGATTACAACTCCTCAGATCCATAAGGAACACACTCAGAGGGCAGACTCAGTGAGCACCAAAGCCCCACTGAAGCAAATCTTGCCCCATAAGGGTGTCTTCAGCACAGAAGTTCTCCCATCATAGACACAGCTGATTCTCATAGCCAATTGGCCTGGAGGTCAATTCCTCCCAGTGATACCAACAACAATCAAGACTTAACTACAACAAGACTGTGCACACAGCCCACAAAGGGGTGCACCAAGAGTGTCCACCTCAGGTAACTGGGGAGGCTGAGCCACTGGGCCCTATAGGACACCTAGCACACAAAGCCACTCTATCAACACAGGGAAGCAGCCAAAATGTGGAGACAAAGAAACAGGTCACAAATAACAGAAATGGAGGAAAGCAAATGACTGGATATAGAGTTCAAAACCATGGTTATAAGGTTTTTCAAGAATTTTCTAGAAACTGCCAATAAATTTAGTGAGACCCTTGAGGATATGAAAAAGGACCAACTAGAAATTAAGCATATACTGACTTAAATAAAGAATAATATACAGAGATCCAAAAGCAGACTAGAGGATCACAAGAATCAAGTCAAAGATTTGAAATACAAAGAAGCAAAAAACACCCAACCAGAAAATCAAAAAGAAAAAATAATTCAAAAATAAGAAGATAGTGTAAGGAGCCTCTGGGACAACTTCAAGCATACCAACATCCGAATTATGGGAGTGCCAGAAGAAGAGAGAGAGCAAGATACCGAAAACCTATTTGAAGAAATAATGACAGAAAATTTCCCCCACCTGGTGAAAGAAATAGACTTACAAGTCCAGGAAGCACACAGAACCCCAAACAAAAGGAATCCAAAGAGGACCACACCAAGACACATCATAATTAAAATGCCAAGAGCAAAAGACAAAGACAGAATCTTAAAAACAGCAAGAGAAATACAGTTAGTTACCTACAAGGAAGCACCCATACAATTGTCAGTTGATTTCTCAACAGAAACTATGCAGGCCAGAAGGGAGTGGCAAGAAATATTCAAAGTGATGAATAGCAAGAACCTACAATCAAGATTACTCTACCCAGCAAAGCTATCATTCAGAATTGAAGGACAGATAAAGAGCTTCACAGATAAGAAAAAGCTAAAGGAGTTCATCACCACCAAACCAATATTATATGGAATGCTGAAAGGTATTCTTTAAGAAGAGGAAGAAAAAGAAAAAGGTAAAGATAAAAATTATGAACAACAAATACATATCTATCAACAAGTGAATCTAAAAATCAAGTGAATAAAAAATCTGGTGAACAGAATAATCTGGTGAATATAATAGAATCAGGGCCATAGAAAGGGAGGGGACTGACAATTCTCGGGAGGAAAGGGATGCGGGGGGGTGTGGGAAGAGACTGGACAAAAATAGTATATCTATGGATGAGGACAGTGGGGGGGGGGGGGCGGGTAAAGGCAGAGGGTGGGTGGGAACTGGGTGGAGGGGAGCAATGGGGGGAAAAAAGAGGAACAACTGTAATAATCTGAAAAATAAAGATTTGTTTTTTAAAAAAAGAGTTGCTCCTGGGCCACTAGAGGGCTGTGGTCTCCTGAGGAACATTCTAGGTTTTGTTTGTTTGTTTGTTTTGCTTTTTATTAATCCTCACTTGAGGGTATTTTTTTCATTGATTTTAGACAGAGTGGAAGGGAGAAAGGGAAGGGGGAGAGAGATTGATTGCCTCCTACATGCACCCCGAATGGGGCCAGGAATCAGACCTGCAACCTAGGACATGCCCTTGATCGGGAATCAAACCCAAGACCCTTCAGTGTACAGTCCAAAGCTCTGACCACTGAACACACTGGCCAGGACCACATTGTTTTCCACAGTGACTGCACCAATCTGCATTCCCATCAACAAGGCACTAGGGTTACCTTTTCTCCACAATCTCACCAACCCTTATTACCTATTGATTTATTGATAGCCATTCTAACAGGTATATGGTGGTACGCCTAAATGTATTTTAATTCCATTTTACTGCTTCTAGGTATTTTTACTTTACAGATGAGGAAATTGCAATTTGTATTAGCAACTCTGGTGGGTTTTAAGCATCCTCTTCTTCTCTCTCTCTCTCTCTCTCTCCCTCTCTCTTAAGTTAGTTAAAAAGCAGAGAGAAAGAGATAGAAGGCAGGCAACAGGAGATGTGCATTTGGATGGAGCTAGGTAGGTGTTGCAGTGTGACAAATCATACCAGACAGCAAGGAAAAAACATACATTTCAACTATAAGCATCAATTTGTTTGCTTCTCAAAACAACACTGAATGAAAACGCTACTGAATAGTGTATACAAAATTATTTCATTGATATAAAGTTCAAAAGCAGGCCCAACTAAATGATATATCATCTGGGAATGCATACAACGTAGGTAAAAGTAAAAAGCAAAGCAAAAGAATAACTAATAAAAAATTCAGTCCAAGCTCCCCCTGGTGGTGATGGAGGAGAAACACCGTGAAAACTTCTTGAGTGGAAATGATGTTCCAGTTTCTAACCTGAGAGATAAGTGCCCATTTTATTACTATTTAAAATATACATAAAAATTTTATATAAATTATATTTTGATATAAACAATGCACATAAGATTGTGTATATTATGCCTCTAGTTGTGGTGGAATTGGTAAACGATAAGAATATTATATGTATACTTATTCATATGTAGAACATAGCTCCACAAAATGCAAAAGAATTGGTTGCCTCTGGAGAGATGAGCTAAGTGAATAGAGGACAGCAATGAGGAAAATTTTCACACTATATCCTCTTATATCTCTGGAATTAGGAAGTTCATAAATATATTTCCTCATCAATCAATCAATACAATTCTGCCCTAGCCGGTTTGGCTCAGCGGATAGAGTGTTGGCCTGCGAACTGAAGGGTCCCAGGTTTGATTCCAGTCAAGGGCACATGCCTGGGTTGTGGGCTTGATCCCCAGTGGGGGACTTGCAGGAGACAGCCGATCCATGATTCTCTCTCATCATGGATGTTTCTATCTCTCTCTCCCTCTTCCTTCATCTCTGAAATCAATAAAAATATATATTTTTTTAAAAAATACAATTCTGACATTCAGTGGCTTGGGCAACACCCCTGGAAATCCTCCTATCTAATAAAAGAGTGGTATGCAAATTAACCATCACTCCGCTACACCCACAGGCCACGTCCACAAGCCAATCAGGAGCAAGTATGCAAATTAACCCCAACCAAGATGGCTGCAGCCACGGAGAAAGCAGGAGGGAGGCTAGGGTTGCCCCCGGCAATGGGAGAAGCCAAGCTTTCCACACACCCTGGCCGGCCCAGGCCTCCACTTAAGGCTACAAAGTTTCAATTATAGAAGATAAATAAATACCAGATACCAGGGCCTCCACTTGGGTCGCCGGGAGGCATGGCTGGCCTGCAAACCACCATAGGCCCCTCACCCAGGCCGCCCCACACCCCAAGGGAACCCCCACCCTGATCTGGGACACCCTTCAGGGCAAACCAGCTGGCCCCCACCCATGCACCAGGCCTCTAACCTATCTAATAAAAGAGTAATATGCAGATTGACCATCACTCCCACACACAAGATGGCTGCCCCCATGTGGTCAAAGATCCTGCCCCCATGTGAACACATGATGGCCGCCACAAGATGGCCAGCAGGGGAGGGCAGTTGTGGGAGATCAGGCCTGCAAGGGAGGGCAGTTGGGGTGATCAAGCCTGCAGGGGAGGGCAGTTAGGGGCAATCAGGCTGGCAGGGGAGCAGTTAGACATCAATCAGGCTGGCAGGGGAGTGTTTAGAGAGTGATCAGGCTGGCAGGCAGAAGCAGTTAGGGGCAATCAGGAAGCCAGGCAGGCGAGCAGTTGGGAGCCAGCAGTCCTGGATTGTGAGAGGGCTGTCCGACTGCCCGTTTAGGCCTGATCCCACCGGGATCGGGTCTAAACGGGCAGTCGGACATCCCTCAAGGGATCCCAGATTGGAGAGGGTGCATGCTGGGCTGAGGGACAGCCCCCCGCCCCGTGCACGAATTTCATGCACCGGGCCTCTAGTTCTGATATAATAGGCCAGGCTGAGGACCAGTACTGCATTAAGATTCAGGGGATTGTGGTGCTATAGGTGGAAGGGTGCACTTTCAGAACCACCAGGAAGGCTTGCTCAGTCTCAGATACTCACTGCATGCTTATCATGTCCTGGTCACTCTTCATGCATCATAAAAGGTCAAATAAACATGGGCATAGTTGCAGGTAAGAGCTTTTGAACATTCTCTTCTGATTATTTCTCTTTTTTTGAGAACCCCATATTTTCACAGAAATGAGCAGCAGTCAGCAACTCAGATCACTTTGAGGACTAAGTAACATACCTCAGGGATGAACCTTGAAAACACTGTTGCTAGATAAAAGAAGCCAGTCACCAAAGACTAACATTGTATGATTCCATTTATATGGAATGTCTAGAATAGCAAACAAAGATATAAAGTAGGTCGGTGGGTGCCAGGGCTGGGAGAGTGAGTAAATGGGGGGTGACTGCTGATGTTTACTGAGTCCCTTTTTGGGGTGTTGGAAATGTTCTGAAATTGGATAGTGGTTGTGGTTACACAACTGTGAGTATACTAAAAAAAAAACAAAAACATGGAATCATATCCTTTATATGGGTGAATTTTATCATATTGGAAATATATCTCAATAAAGCTGTTTTAAAAAGAACAAGAAAAATAACATAAGATACTGGTACATGTTAGAGCCTAATAGCCACTTTTATTATTTTTACTGCAGTGAAATCTCTACAGTAATGCTATTATAGTGTAGTAATTACTCCTCAAAGCCACCTCCTGTAGCAGACTGAATTTCCCAAACATGGCCACACCATTGAACTTCCCATCTCAAGTGCTCTTCTTATTGTGTGACATTGACACTCCTGCTTCAAGAAGTCGCGTTCAATTTTCTCCTCTCAAACCAGGTGGACCCCTGTAACTGCCTCAACCAAGAGAATGCAGCAGAAGTAACACTGTGGCCTCCAAGGCTGGGTCATGGGTAGCAATATACCTTCCCCCTGGCTCAGTGGGAAGCTTGTCCTAGGAACCAGCCACCATGTTGTGAGGAAGTGCAGGCCACACGGAGAGGCCACATGGTGGTGTTTCCATGGATAACCCCAGTTAGGCCCTCAGCCTAGAGCCAATGGCCAGACATGTGAGTGGAGAAGACTTCAGATCTGTGTCCAGTCCTGGGAACATACAATGGAGGCCCCTGACACTATGAAACAGAGACTGGGCATCCCTACTGAGCCCTGTCAGATGTCTGGCCTACAGGAACTATGAGATGATTCAGTGAAGTTATACAGCTATAGATAACTACTATATCTCCCTTACTAAACCTCCAGTTAATGGCAAGGATTATGACTTAATTCTCTTTGAGTTTCCAGCATCAACCTTAGTGTCTGGCTCAACAACTAAATGAAACAAAATTTGAGGAAATGTAACACATTCCCAATCTATAGAATTCAGGCAAGGCTCTTCCTTGGGAGATGTGAAACCAATTCTCACCACAACTTACTTTTTTAAACATCCTGAAAACGTCCTGCCATTTTTTTCTTTGTTAGTGCTCACCCAAGGATATTTTTCTATTGCTTTTTAGAAAGAGTGGAAGGGGAAATGAAGGGAGAGGGAGGGAGAGAGAGAGAGAGAGAGAGAGAGAGAGAGAGAGAGAGAGAGAGAGAACATCAATGTGAGAGAAACACATCGATTGATTGCCTCCCACATGTGCCCTGACCAGGGCCAGGGATGAACCCGCCACCCAGGTACATGCTCTTGACTGGGACTCAATCCTGAGACTCTTCAGTGAGCAGACTGACACTATAACCACTGAGCAACACTGGCCATGACAAACTTCCTGCCATTTTATCTTGATATTAATATGGTAGCATTCCCATACTTACTATATGATATATGCTAAAAAATAGACACATACACATATACACATTCACATATGCACACATACATAAACTAAAGGAGAAAGTTTAATGCAGTCATTTGAAAAAATTAGATTTGAAGTCAAATAGAGCACAGTTTGAATTCCAACTCTGCTAGTTACTAGCTCTGTGACTTTGAACAAATTATTATCTTCTCTGGACATAAATAATTTCTTTTTTAATTGATTTTTATGGAGAGAGGAAGGGAAAGAGAAACATTGATGTGAACGTGAAACATGGATCAGCTGCCCTGACCGGAAATCGAACCAGCAACCCTTTGGTGCACGGGACAATGCCCAACCAACTGAGCCATGCTCACCAGGGCATCAATAATTTCTTTGTTTGCCTCCTTCTCAAACACTTAAGAGTACAGAGATGCCCTAGCTGGTTTGGCCCAGTGGATAGAGCGTCGGCCTGTGGGCTGAAAGGTCCCTGGTTCTATTCCAGTCAAGGGCATATGCCCAGATTGTGGGCTCGATCCCCAGTAGGGGGTGTGCAGAAGGCAGCTGATCAATGATTCTCTCTCATCATTGATGTTTCTCTCTCTCTCTCTCTCTCCCTTCCTCTCTGAAATCAATAAAAATATATATATTCTAAAGGAGTGCGGAGAAAACTCAAGCGTTCACACATGTCCCCGGGATCGTGTTACCATGCAGCTCTGATTCGAGAGGACTGGATTTCCAACCAGCTCCCAGAGGTGCTAGTGATGCGGCTGGTCTGCTGTGGCCTGTGTGTTATGGCATCTAAAATATTTGCTGCCTGGGAAAGAGACGCTCCTCCCAGGCCTGACCAAGGGCTGGGCAGGGCGCACACCTCTCACATGCCAGCCAACCAATCCTGAGCTCTTGCTCCTCAGCCACCTCCTTTCACCCTATACACAGATCAGCATTTCCCGAGCCCTAAGTCATCCGTGTCCAACTACCAGGCAACTGGACCCTCCCTCCTGGAACCGGAAGCCGCAGAAACTATTCAAACCAATTGCTCTCCACCATGGACTCTGCCCTGCCTCACCGCCTGTTCCACAGGAAGCGTAGAGGCTGTGAGTCAGGCTTTCCCCTGCTGCTGTCTCTGCCTCCTGACCCAAACCTGGTGTCCTTCCTGTGGCCAGAGTGATGTGGCACGCCCCTTGTTCCTCGGGAACTGTGAATACCATTGAACTCCTTACAGTGGCATTGACCTCTCTCCCTGTGGTCACTCAGTCACTTTCATAAATTAAGACGCAGGCATGGAACAAACAAGAAGCTTGTACATTGTTCTCGCTTTGAAAGATCTCCTCTTAAACTTATGCTGCATTTTGCCTCTGTACACATGTAAACAAAAAATTATATTGAGATCCCCACCTGATAAAACAGAACAAAAGGCATCTGGTCACCAGCAATGATGTGTCACAGATGCTGAGAAAACACCTGGAGCAACATAACAGTGAGCAGGGAGAAGAAGGCAGCACCGTGGAGGGACAAATGGATGCTGGGTGAGGAGCAGGGACACAGGAGGAGCCCCAGTGCTCTTGGCACCTCCTGGGCATCTCCTGCCTGACGTGTCCCTCACCACATGGTCAGCTGTTATCAATGGCTTTGCTCTTGAGGAGAGAATGAAATGCCATCTTCTGATTTCAAGGGCCAGAAAGGTCACAACCATTTCATTTTATACTCAGGAGTTTCTTTTGTTTCCAACATAAAAGCATATCCTTTATGTGCCTATCAATATGTTCTGGGTTTATTTTATTTTATACTAGAGGCCCAGTGCATGACATTCATGCACTCGAAGTGGGGTGGGTCCCTCAGCCCTGCCTGCACCCTCTTGCAGTCCAGGAGCCCTCAGGGGATGTCTGACTGACGGCTTAGGCCGGCTCCCCACTAAGCCAGCAAGCGGACATCCTTAGTGCTGCTCCCGCCTCCACGGCTATGCTTGCCAGCCTGTGAGCCCTGCTTCTGGCTGAGTGGCGCTTCCCCTGTGGGAGCACACTGACAACCAGGGGGTAGCTCCTACATTGAGTGTCTGCACCCTGGTGGTCAGTGAGCATCAAAGCATCCGGTCATTCTAGCGTTCAGTTAATTTGCATATTACCCTTTTATTATATAGGATTTTTATTCATTTCAAAGAAGAAGGGAGAGGGAGAGAGAGAAACATCAACGATGAGAAAAAATCACTGATCAGCTGCCTCCTGCACACCCCATACCTGGGATTGAACCTGCAACCCAGGCATGTGCCCTGACCGGGAATCAAACCATGACCTCCTGGTTCATAGGTTGATGCTCAACCACTGAGCCATGCCGGCTGGGCATGTTCTGTTTTTTTTGTTGTGTGTGTTTTTGTTCCTGTTTTTCAGAAGCAAAAACAAACCCTTCTTGGAATTAGTTAGAGCTTTTCAGCTTCGGGGAGAAACAAAAGAGGCTGGTGTGTGATTATGTCTCCAAATGCATAAGACGAAGCCATCAGCCGAGTTTCCTTTATTAACTGAGGATGAATGGAGGAATGAGCATGGGCGCCCCTTTGCAGCGCCCCTGCGATGGGCCGGTGGTCAGCACCCGCTGTTTCAGACCAGGGTGCATTCTTCGCTACAAGACCTGAAGACATGGTGATGGTGGGGTGTCGCTTGTTCACAGCTGCACTCCTGGGAAAGAGATGGGAGGGCCTGTTTCTTAATGCCCTCTCAAAGAGTACTGCCTCGGGGTCATACAAATTTCCCTTTTTCATCTCCCCACCCCAAGAAGTGGAAACATATGACTGGACGTATAAAATGTCTCTTATGTCTGTGCTAAACAATACATTCTGTTAGGAAACCCAGGAGGCTGCTCCAAGGTGGTGGGAAGGTGCAGGTGGAGAAGGCTGCAGGGGCTGCCAGAGGAGGAGGCGGGATGGATCCAGTGGCCAGGCAGGCTGACTCCCATCTGCCCAGCTCAGCCCTGCACGTCGCACATCACTGAGGAATCTGGGCTTGGAATAGACCTGAAAAGCGAGAGGAGGCTTTCCAGCCTCGGGAACCCCCGTGGACCTCCCATTTATTTCAAGTGATGCTAGCGGGTCTGTAAGGTGAGAACTCGAAGCCCCTGCCCACATTGGAATCACCTGAAGATGGAACTGGGATTTAAACCGTCCCCACACCCAGGCCACATCCCAGACTCATTACGTCAGAATCTCTGGGGTCGGGATGCCGGCAGTTTGAAGGCCTTCCAGTGGTCCAGTGTGCAGCCAGACTGAACCCTAGTGTGGGGGAGACAGGACATCCTTAAGGGGAAGAAGGGGCAATGCAGGTGGAGGAGGCTCCCAGGCTCCAGCGCGCCCCCTACCTTCTATAGACTCACCACCTCCTGCCGCCCACCTGGCCTCACTCCAGCCTCAAAGGCCTGAGTCCTGGCTCTCACACAGAGATGGCGGCACTTTAAAATAACTCTATAAATTGCCCAGCCCACGTGGTCCAGCCTCGACCTATGAACCAGGAGGTCATGGTTCGGTTGGGGTTGGGGCACATGCCTGGGTTGCAGGCTTGATCCCCAGTGTGGGGCGTGCAGGAGGCAGCCAATCAATGGTTCTCTCTCATCATTGATGTTTTCATCTCTCTTCCTCTCCCTTTCTCTCTGAAATCAATAAAAATATATTTTAAAATAAAATACTCTATAAATGGATTGAAATCACTGGCTTTATTTTTTTCAGTCATTGAGACCAGATCAAATCCTTTCCAATGGTCAATGACAGGAACCCTCTGAAAAATAAGAGCAGTGGGAAAGAGCCAGAGTC
Organism: Plecotus auritus; assembly: GCF_963455305.1. NCBI lineage: Eukaryota > Metazoa > Chordata > Mammalia > Chiroptera > Vespertilionidae > Plecotus > Plecotus auritus. Next base: position 108,458,424 of record NC_137782.1, read on the forward strand.
TGAGCAAAGAAAATCTATAATAATAAAAGCATAATATGCTAATTAGACGGATGGTCTAACCACCTTCTGGCCAAAGCCAAGGCTGCGAGGGCCGAGGCAAGCCGCCCCAGCTGCGAGGGCTGAACCCCTCGCACGAATTTCATTCATTGGGCCTCTACTATAATATACAGACTCATAGTTAACGTGGTACAGACACAGCCTCCGGGCAGGAGAGGAAAGCCTGGGGACGCTGGCTCTAGCACACCTTGCGGCCCACAGCGGCAACCCCGGGAGTCCCTTGGTGAACCTGGGCATTCAGGCGTGGAAGTGACGGAATTCAACCTCATCTGCCCACCCGGGAGCCCTGAGTGGAGAAACTCGGAGAAGATGGCAGGTTGATCTACCGCTGAAAGCAGGGCTGCCCTAGTGACCTAAAGAATGTGTTCATTTCTAAACATTTGTTGAAATCTCTTGATGGCCAGTGACCATAAAATAGTGTTCTCATCCTATCTAATAAAAGAGTAATATGCAAATTGACTGTACCTCTGCTACACCCACAAGCCACACCCACCAGCCAATCAGGAGTGAGTATGCAAATTAACCCAACCAAGATGGCTGCAGCCACGGAGCGAGCAGGAGGCTTGGGTTTCCCCGGCAATGGAAGAAGCCAAGTTTTCTGCACACCCTGGCTGGCCCTGGACTCCACTCAAGGCTACAAAGTTTCAATTATAGAAGATAAATAAACCCCAACAGAAATGGCTGCAGCCACGGAGCGAGCAGGAGGCTTGGCTCCACTCAAGGCTACAAAGTTTCAATTATAGAAGATAAATAAATCCCAGATACCAGGGCCTCCGCCTGGGTCGCCAGGGAGAGTGGGTGGCCTGCAAACCACCACAGGCCCCTCACCCCACACCCCAAGGGAACCCCCACCCTGATCCGGGACACCCTTCAGGGCAAACCAGTTGGCCCCCACCTGTGCACCAGGCCTCTATCCTATCTAATAAAAGAGTAATATGCAAATTGACCATCTCTCCAACACACAAGATGGCTGCCCCCATGTGGTCAAAGATGGCTGCCCCCATGTGGACACAATATGGCCTGCACAAGATGGCCAGCAGGGGAGGGTAGTTGGGAGGGACCAGGGCAGTTGGGGGCAATCAAGCCTGCAGGGGAGGACAGTTAGGGGTGACCAGGCCGGCAGAGGAGGGAAGTTGGGGGCGACCGGGCCTGCAGTGGAGGGCAGTTAGGGGCAAACAGGCTGTCAGGGGATCAGTTAGGCATCCATCAGGCTGGCAGGGGAGTGGTCAGGGGGTGATCAGGCTGGCAGGTAGAAGTGGTTAGGGGCAATCAAGGAGGCAGGCAGATGAGCAGTTGGGAGCCAGCAGTCCTGGATTGTGAGAGGGCTGTCCGACTGCCCGTTTAGGCCCAATCCCGGTAGGACCAGGCCTAAACAAGCAGTCGGACATCCCTCGAGGGGTCCCAGATTGGAGAGGGTGCAGGCTGGGCTGAGGGACACACACCCCCAACCCCATGCACGAATTTTGTGCACCAAGCCTCTGGTCACTGTTATAAAGACCTAAGTGTGTGTATTATAAAGACCATTGATGTTTTTAAAATAGATAATTTTTATTGAATTTATTGGTTAATAAAATTATACAGGTTTCAGGTATACAATTCTTTTTTTTTTTTAATATATTTTATTGATATTTCGCAGAGAGGAAGGGAGAGGGATAGAAAGCTAGAAACATCGATGAGAGAGAGACATCGATCAGCTGCCTCCTGCACACCTCCCACTGGGGATGTGCCCGCAACCAAGGTACATGCCCTTGACCGGAATCGAACCTGGGACCTTTCAGTCCGCAGGCCGACGCTCTATCCACTGAGCCAAACCGGTTTCTGCTCAGGTATACAATTCTTAAAAAAAAAAAAAAAAAAAAAGTGGTACTTAGAATTTATCCTAGTTATTATAGTGTGAGATATTGGTCCAGAATTTAGTTTGTGACATTTCAAATCAATGGGGAAAATATGGACTATTTTATAAACGTTGCTTCAACCAGATAGCCATCTGGAAAAAATTGAGTTGGACTAATATCTTACACTATAGCTAGGATACATTCTAAGTGATCAAAATTGTAATTGTAAAAAATAAAACAAAATAATTTTCTACATGGTGAGAAAAAAATGTTAACATTTAAAAGAGAAATAAAAATCAGGGGGAAATATTTAAAACTCATATTACAGAGGACTGAGCTACAGAATTATAAAAAAAAACTTCTCTATAAATTGTTAAGTAAATAGGAAAAATGGACAAATAATATGAAGTTTCCAGAGAAGAAATGCAAGTGACTTCTTTTTAAAATATTTTTTTATTGATTTCAGAGAGGAAAGGAGAGGGAGAGAGAGTTAGAAACATCAATGATGAGAGAGAATCATTGATCGGCTGCCCCCTGCACACCCCCTACTAGGGATTGAGCCTGCAACCCGGGCTTGTGCCCTTGACTGGAATAGAACCCGGGACCCTTCAGTTCGCAGGCTGATGATGCTCTGTCCACTGAGCCAAACCAGCTATGGCATAAATGGCTTTTAAATATATGAAAAGACATTCAACCTCATTCACAACAAGAAAAGAAATTACAACTAAACTGGGTTACCATTTTCCAGTAATACCAGATTGGTTTAAAAAAAAAAAATAGAAACCAGTCTGTGGGAAGAGAAATACTCTCCTATATTGTTGGTAAAAATTAAATTAGTACAATCATTAAAAAGAACAATTTGTCTTAGAGAGCAACCAAAGGACTTGTATGCATGCATATTAGCATAACTGCATATTAGCATAACCAATAGGATTGAGGGATTGCAGGAAAAGGAGTAACTGCTAATGGCACAGAGTTCCTTTTGGGGTGATATAATTGGATTTATCGCACTTCACAGGTGTTGTTTTGCCTACAAATGGAAGGCAAGACACTCCACCAGCAAAATGATTTCAACTCACTTTATTACAGTGGTCTGGACTGAATATAAAAATGGAAAACGACCACACCACATACAAAAACAGAACTCTGCCACAATCTGCAGCACTCAGCCCAGGACACCAACTCAGTATCTACTGTAACCAGCCCAGAAGCCTACCTGCTACCTATAAGTCAGACTTGTAGGAAGTCAGAGCACCACCTCCAACAATTGGTCCAGGAAGCCAGACAATACCACCAAACAGCCAGAACTTGATTAGCAACTGACAACTTTTCTAATTTTTGCTCCTGCTTACAGCTTAGGACCCACCCGAGGAAGCCAAGTGTGCACCCTAACCAATAACATAGAATGCCTGACTTCTAGTGACCCCACTCCAAATCCCCTAGACCCGTGGTCGGCAAACTGCAGCTCGTGAGCCACATGCGGCTCTTTGGCTCCTTGAGTGTGGCTCTTCCACAAAATATGGCCTGGGCAAGTCTATTTTGAAGAAGTGGTGTTAGAAGAAGTTTAAGTTTAAAAAATTTGGCTCTCAAAAGAAATTTCAATCGTTGTACTGTTGATATTTGGCTCTGTTGACTAATGAGTTTGCCTACCACTGCCCTAGACTAACAGCCATCAATCAAGGCGCCTGAGCCTTCCCTTTTGCTCTTTACAAATCTTTCCCTTTCCTTTGCTTGCCTTTGAGTCTCTGCCAAAATGCAAGTGATGGTGGCAGACGCATTCGCTATAGCCAGCTCTGGATAGCTTCTGCTTATTCTCCTTCATTGGTCTTCGTTTACCTTCAACTAAAAAACATTGACTTGTACACTTTCAAGGGATGAACTGCAAGGTATTTGATTTATATCTCAATAAAGATGTTTAAAAAATGAGCCTTGCATATAAGAGTAACCAACGGATGCAAAACATTGGGGGGTGAGGGCATGTATGGGAGTGGGAGGGGGGGCAATGGTAACATATGTACACATATAATACCTTAATAAAAAAATAAAAAAATAAAAAATAAATAAATAAAAAATGAGCCTTTTCAGTAAAATCTCAGACATCTCATGTAGCAGTATTTCCACCAATACATCTCCTAGGGCGAGGGAAACAAAGAAAAAATAAACAAATGGGACAACATCAAACTAAAAAAACTCTGCACAGCAAAAGAAACCACCAACAAAATGAAAAGGGAGCCCACTGAATGGGAGAACATATTGACCAATGATACATCTGATAAGGGGTTAATTTCCAAAATACTATATATAAAGAATTTATACAACTCAACACCAGGAAGACAAATAATCCAACTAAAAAAATAGGTAAAGGACCTGAATAGACACTTCTCCAAAGAGGACATACAAATGGCCAAGAGGCATATGAAAAAATGCTCACCATCACTAATCATCAAAGAGATGCAAATGAAAATTACATTGAGATATCACCTTACACCTGTCAGAATGGCTTCCACCAATCTATAATAATAATCTATAATAATAAAAGCATAATATGCTAATTAGACCAGACATCCTTCCAGACAAAGCCGGGGCTTCAAGGAAAGCCCAGGTCCCAGGTGCCTGCCGGCGACCAGAGGGAAGCCGGTGCCAGCAGCCAGGGGAAGGAAGGCCTAGTCTTGCACAGATGTCATGCATTGGGCCTCTAGTAAATTAATAAACAAGTGCTGGTGAGCTTGTGGAGAAAAGGAACTGTTGGTGGGAAGGCAGACCAGTGCAGCCACTGAAGAAAACAGTATGGAGTTTCCTCAAAAAATTAAAAATGGAACTGCCTTTTGAACCAGCAATCCCACTTTTGGGAATCCAGAAAAAACAATCAGAAAGAATATATGTGTAGAGGGCCGTCTGGGGAGGCACATGGATACTTTTTTAATTCTTATCAGCTGAGCCCAAGGGCACTGGCAGAATCCTGTTATCAGTACTGATTCCATGTACTTGGAATGAGGAACAAAAAGGACCTTGGCCCACCCAAAATAAGGAGCTTACTCAGATCCTGATGAATAGGATTTGGGCACACCTGAAACTCCTTTTTATCATAAAATCCCTTTTGGAAACCAATAAATATGCTGTGTTGTTTGAGGTGAGTGTGACTGTCTCTCTATCAGAGGACAGGAAGCCACCCGGCACCCAGCTTGAATCTATTTCTGTCTCTTGCCTCTTTCTTTTTCTAATTTCTTAACCCCCAGCTCCTCCCCTCAGGAACCTGTCTTTCTCCCTTTCCGTGCGGGACGCGGAAAAGGAAGAAATACCACACCACATATATGGACTCCTATGTTCACAGAATTGTTATTTACAATAGCTAAGCTCTGGAAACAGCTCAAGTGCCCATCAGTAGATGAATGGATTAAAAAGCTGTGGTAGCCGAAACTGGTTTGGCTCAGTGGATAGAGCATCGGCCTGCAGACTGAAGGGTCCCGGGTTCGATTCCGGTCAAGGGCATGTACATTGGTTGGGGGCACATCCCCAGTGGGAGGTGTGCAGGAGGCAGCTGATCGATGTTTCTCTCTCATCGATGTTTCTAGCTCTCTATCCCTCTCCCTTCCTCTCTGTAAAATATCAATAAAATATATTAAAAAAAAAAAAAAAAGCTGTGGTACATTTATACCATGGAACTAGAGGCCCGGTGCACGAAATTCGTGCACGGGGGGTGGGGGGGTGTCCCTCAGCTCAGTCTGCACCCTCTCCAATCTGGGACCCCTCAAGGGATGTCCAACTGCCCGTTTAGGCCCGATCCCACCTGTCCCTCTCACAAACCAGGACTGCTGGCTCCCAATTGCTCGCCTGCCTGCCTTCCTGATTGCCCCTAACCACTTCTGCCTGCCAGCCTGATCACCCCCTAATCACTCCCCTGCCAGCCTGATTGATGTCTAACTGCTCCCCTGCCAGCCTGTTTGTCCCCAACTTCCCTCCTCTGCTGGCCTGGTCACCCCTAACTGCCCTCCCCTGCAGGCTTGATCACCCCAACTGCCCTCCCTTGCAGGCCTGGTCCCTCCCAACTGCCCTCCCCTGCTGGCCATCTTGTGGTGGCCATCTTGTGTCCACATGGGGGCAGCGATATTGTGTGTTGGAGTGATGGTCAATCTGCATATTACTCTTTTATTAGATAGGTTAGAGGCCTGGTGCATGGGTGGGGGCCAGCTGGTTTGCCCTGAAGGTGTCCCAGATCAGGGTGGGGGTTCCCTTGGGGTGTGGGGCGGCCCAGGCGAGGGGCCTGTGGTGGTTTGCAGGCCGGCCACACACCCCCAGCTACCCAAGCGGAGGCCCTGGTATCTAGTATTTATTTATCTTCTATAATTGAAACTTTGTAGCCTGGAGTGGAACCAAGCCTTCTGCTCGCTCTGTGGCCGCAGCCATTTCTGTTGGGATTTATTTATCTTCTATAATTGAAACTTTGTAGCCTTAAGTGGAGGCCTGGGCTGGCCAGGGTGTGCGGAAAGCTTGGCTTCTTCCATCGCTGGGAGCAACCCTAGCCTCCCTCCTGCTCTCTTTGTGGCTGCAGCCATCTTCGTTGGGGTTAATTTGCATACTCGCTCCTGATTGGCTGGTGGGCGTAGCAGAGTGATGGTTAATTTGAATATTACTCTTTTATTAGATAGGATACTATGCAGCTGTTAAAAAAGAAGGACCTCTTACTCTTTAAGACAGCATGGATAGACCTGGTGATTATATGCTAAGTGAAGTCAGCCAGTCAGAGAAAGACAAGTATCACATGATCTCACTTATATGTGGAATCTAATGAGCAAAATAAACTGACAAACAAAATAGGTGCAGAGGCATGAATACATGGAACAGAGGGACATACCTCAGAGGGGGAAAGGGTGGGATAAAGTGGGAGGTCCCTGCTTTTCATTATAAACTCTTTTTTTTCTTTTTTTTTACTTTTGTGAACAAAAAAATGGGCTACACAACAGACCTAACAAGCCCAGTCAGGGAATTACATGGCAGACCTGACAACTCAGTGACCAAAAGTAACCCCACAGAATGATCTGATGAGAAATTCCCAACTGGGCAGGTCCTGGTGCATAGTCATGTCCCAGGCCTATGGATTTCTTAGTAAAAGATTCGTTTTTATCTTAAGCCAGCCCTGCCCATTTTTCTTTTGCTTCTAGGATAATATGCCTTTGAAATATCAGAGTAATTTTCTTTTCCAGACCCCTCAGAGGCACCAGAGCACAACCACAAAACTTCTCATTATTATCTTGTTGCCGCATACCATTTCTATTTACTGTAAATGTTAGCTATCCTATACCCACCAATGTAAAAGAAGTATCTATTTCTTGTTCAAAAACAAAATTCAACTACCCTGGCTGGTGTGGCTCAGTTGATTGAATGTCATGCCATGCACCTAAAGGTGGCTGGTTCGATTCCCGTTCCAGGAGCATGTCCCAGTTTCAGGTTCAACCCCTGGTAGGGGGAATGCAGGAGGCAGCCGATGGATGTTTCTCTCTCTCTCTCTCTCTCTCTCTCTCTCTCTCTCTCTCTCTCTCTCTCTCTTTCTCCCTCCTCTATCTTCCTTTCTCTCTAAAAAAATTAAAATTAACAAAAATCAACTTTAAATTTAAAGATCTAATTGTCTTTATTAAGCAATTCATGAATCTAGCAACTAGAAGGACCCTCAGGAGGTTGTACAAAATGAAAGGTTTTTAGAGGAAGAAGGGCAGGTGGGACAAGGGAGCTAACTCTTTGGGTGAAAAGAACCGGAGGGTTTTTATCATGCAGATTGCCTCCTCTTTCCACAGGGGATGGAGAAGACCCATGTGACAGATTACCTCACTGGTATTGAACAGGAAACTCCAGGCTGGTTGATAAGATTATGTTTCTGGGAGAGGTTGAAATTACAGTTAGGTTGGGTATTAAATCTAGCCTTGGTATCATGGGCTTTTAGCATAAATGACACCATTTGGGGTGTGTGGTTTTCTCTTTAACACTCCAATCCTAGAGTTTTCCCGAATGCTTTCTCCTGCCTCCTTAATGTACCACCAATGGGTTTCATGTAACCTTCCTTCCAATTTCTCCTTTGGTTCTAAATGTATAAAAACAAAGGCAAAACTGCCATTCTCGGGAGCACTTCCTCAATCCATGGACATCTTGCTTCTAGGCATGTCCTTGGTTGTTGGCTTAAATAAACTCATAAAATTTTTCTGTACATTTTGACTTTCTTTTGTTGACACCTTTTTAAATCACATACCTATATTACTTTGATTCAAAAATAAAAAGAAGAGCTACAAAAAGTAAGGCAGAGATGCCAGTGTAATGGGATTGATGGCTCCCCATGCAAAGTCAAGCTCTGAGGCTCTATGGAGGGAAATAAAGATGAGGGACTATGAGGCCCTTTTGGGCAGGGTGGGGCCTGTGTAAGAGGCAGAGGCAGCCTGCCGATTGCAAGGGCGTGATATTGTGATTTATAATAAGAAATTCATATATTGCCTTCTTGTAGCTAGCACAGAGCTAAATCCTTGGACTTCCTAAATGTTGAAAGCAATAAAGCTGTCTGCTGTTATGTTAATGAGGTGTCTTTTGGAGGTACCCAAGGATGGGGGCTGGTTGCCAGAGGAGCCAATCACGGGATTGGAGGGTTGGAACTTTCTCCCACCCTCTGACTTCCAGGGTGAACAGAAAGGCTGGAGGTTGAATCAGTCACCCATGGCTGATGATTTAATCAACCATGACTCAGGAAAAGGACCCAGAAAGGCCCAATGGAAGAGGCTCCTGAGAGCTTCCTTCTGGATCGGTGAGCATGTGGAGATTTGGGGAGAATGGCCTGTGAGCTCAGAGGAGGCGTGCAAACTGCCCACCTTCCCCAGGCCTTGCCCTTTGCTTCTCTTCCATGGGCTGCTCCTGAGTTACATCCTTTAATGGTAAACAGTGATCTAGGATGTAAATGTTCCTCTGAGTTCTGTGAGCCCAGCTAGCAAATTAACCGAACCTAAGGGACGAGTCTTGGGAACCTCCAATCTGCAGCCAGTCAGAATGACAGATAACAATCTGGGCCCGCGACTGGCTTCGGAAGTGGGGGATAGTTTTGCAGGACTGAGCCCTTACCCTGTGGGTTCTGACACTATCTCCAGGTAGACAGTTTCAAAACTGAGTTGAATTGTAGGATACCCAGCTGGTGTTCGAAGAATTGTTTTTGGTGTGGGGTACCAGAACCCATTTAAGGGGGTAAAATAGGAGGGAACTATTGGAGTTTGATCTTGCTTCTCCATCATGCTTCACTACCTTGGAATAAACAGTGCCTGCCTACACCTGCAGCCTGGTCCAGGTCTCCCCAGGTGTCCCATCAAGCCAGCACAGAAACTGTTGTAGTGTACCCCAAATCTCACAAAGGACACCTCAATCAAGAAGTTGAATTGTGGAGTCATTTATTAAAGGCCGGCAGCTTACGAGGGGGCAATCAGCACTCCAAATCTCGCAGCCCCGAAATGCTCACCACATCTGGCTTATATGCAGAATATCACAAAGGTATCAATTACATCTTTGGGTTTGGAATGAGGAACCTGGTTTGCACAAAGCAGTTACAGCAGCAAAATTGAGCAAGTTAGTTATCTATAAAGATTAAGTATAGTTTGGGGTCTACAGAACACTGAATCAACAGAAACACATTATCTGGGGCCACTGAGGCAATTTAGAATAACTGTGCTGTCCTGGTCTTGGGACCACTGAGTCAACCAGAATGCATTATCTGTAGCTACTGAGACAATTTAGGATAATTGTGCTGTCCTGGTTCCCAGGTACAGAAGAATGTGCTTTGAAAAAAAAAAAGAAGAAGAATGTGCTTTGATAACCAGTAAGATCATAATCAATGGGATATTCAAACCACCATTCATGGAGTATTCAATCGATTGGGATAGCATACATAAGTTCAGAAAATCAAAATAACTTTTCTATTGTTTTAGCAAGCAAATAAGTACAGAACCCAAAACAGCAGGGTTAAAGTTAAAGTTAAAACTGCAGTTTCTACCTGAGATGATTGCTACCATACTTCAAAACCCTGTGCTTTGGAGAAAGAGAAGCAGCTGGCGACAGACTGAGCTCCCTTACTCTCTCCCTCCTAGAATAAATGATTATCTGATGCCCAGGACTCTCTCGCCTCAGGACACCCCTACCTGGCTCGGCTTCAGCACCCATTGGGGCTGACATGGTAGGTATGTGTTTTCATAGCTGCCTGCAAAACAATACCCCAGTGGCAAATGGGTTCACACATTAAAATTACTAGATGTTTAAAGAGCAAGCACTGCCCTGGCTGGGTGGCTCATTTGGCTGGAGAGTCATCCATACAATAAAGGGTTTCAGGTTTGATTCCCAGTCAGGGCACATACCTAGGTTTTGAGTTCAATCCTTGGGAGGCAACCAATCAATGTTTCTCTCTCTCTCTCTCTCTCTCTCTCTCTCTCTCTCTGCCTCTCTCGCTCTCAAATCAATAAACATATTCTTGGGTGAAGATCAAATAAATACATCTATATATATATATAAGCCTAAGCGACCAAATGACTGAACGACCAGTCGACTGGTCACTATGATGCGCACTGACCACCAGGGGGCAGATACTCAATGGAGGAGTTGCCCCCTGGTGATGAGTGCGCTCCCACAATGGGAGCGCCACTCAGCTGAGTGACCCACCAGCCCGGCAGCAGCCACTCACTCCCTTAGTAGTCCTGCAGGTCCAGTCTCCAGAGAACAGGCCAGACACCGAAGGACCGGCACTGCCTGCACTATCCCAACAGCGCTGCCAGCCTCCTGGAAGTCAGCCTCCAGCACCATGGCCACTTCCTCTCCTTAGACACTCAGCAAGGAAGAAATAATATAAAAGCGGCCATAAGGCACCAGGGGGCTCCCGACAACCTGCAGGAACATCAGTGGGATGGATCTGGATCCCCTGCTGGCAAGGGCATCCCACCACCTGCCTGGAGGGCCGACCACATCCTGGCCATCCCCCTCAGGATGGGCTCCAGACACAGGGCTCACGCTGGCCAGTGCCACTGCAGCAGTGGGAGCCCGCGGCAGGAACAGCAAGGCCAGGATGAGCAGGAGCAGAAGGTGTAGTTGGGCTGTGGGTTTTGAGAGCCCCGCAGGCCACCCTGAGGGATCCCACCCATGCTGGAATTCCTGCACCGGGCCTCTAATGAGTAAGTAAGTAAATAAATAAATAAATAGCAGAAGCACTTCAAAAGGAAAACAAAGAATATGTTTCATCAAAAACAAAACTATTAGCAGAGACTAAATACATTTAAATTAGCTTAATTTTTAAAATTTAAGGAAAAGCCCCAGCCAGATAGAGCTCAGTGGATAGAGCATCGGTCCTCAGACCGAAGGGACCTGGGTTCAATTCTAGTCAAGGGCATGTACCTGGGTTGCAGGCTCGATCCCGGCCCTGGTCAGGGCACATGCAGGAGGTAACCAATCAATGTGTCTCTCTCACATCAATGTTTCTCTTTGTCTCTCCCATTCCCTTCCATTCTGTCTAAAAATTAATGGAAAACATCCTCCAGTGAGGATTAACAACAACAAAAAAATCCTATTTCTATAAGAAGCAGATGCCACAGCGACAGGGACATGGGGCACTTTCTTCCTAGAGGTTTATATTTCAAAGGGATGGCTTCCTGATCTTTGGGGGGGAAAGCACATTTCCAGGTTGTAAAGCTGACAAAGGCTAACTGGGGAGGAGGTTTATAAAACGTACATTACAGCCCTAACCGGTTTAGCTCAGTGGATAGAGTGTCGGCCTGCGGAGTGAAGGGTCACAGGTTCGATTCCGGTCAAGGGCATGTACCTTGGTTGCGGGCACATCCCCGGTAGAGGGTGTGCAAGAGGCAGCTGATCAATGTTTCTCTCTCATTGATGTTTCTAACTCTCTATCCCTCGCTCTTCCACTCTGTAAAAAATCAATAAAAATTAAAATAAATAAATAAATAAATAAAATTAAAATTTAAAAAAAAGTTGAACTATCTTTAAAAAAATAAATAAATAAAAATAAAATAAAATGATAAGTACATTAAAATGTATATATGTGTGTATCCCTTCATGCATATGTTCTTCACTCGGTGGGACCATCCTTCCCAGTGCAAATTGCAAAAGGTTTAGCATCCTTTGCCCCACCACAAAATACCAGTAATGTCCAACTCACCCCAAGCATTGTGGCAACAAAAAAAAAGAGAGTGAGGCGGGAGGGCGGGAGGGAGAAAAGAAACTGTCCTCGCAGGTTTTCAAATACCTCCTGGAAGGGATGATGCCCAGCTCAGGTGGCCAACTCACTTGGACTCGTTCAGAAAGTTCCCCTTTAACTTCCCTGATTTTAGCCTTGAAAGTTCCATGGCCCAGAAAACCCATCAACTCCAGGCAAACCAGCACTTGTTGGTCACCCTAACTCCCCACCACACACATGCCCTCACACACACTCATCATCAAATTATGTGTATGTGGCACTGGGTGTAGACTCAGTTCGGCCCTTCACCAGCTCTGGGACTAAGCAAGTGTCTTTACAGCTTTGGTTGGGAGCTCTTTTGTGTGTTCCATGGAATTGTGCATCCGGGCTGGTGTGACAATTCAGCACCAAATCAACCTCTTCTGCGAACTCAGGCCTCAGTACCCAGGCCAATTTTCACTTCTCTCCTCTCAAATTAGCTTAGTGTGCCCAAGTGTTACTATATCCGGATCCCTGTGTGAGCAAGGAGGTGCCTTTGCAGTTCCTAACACCGTAGCTGGCAGGTAGGAGGTGCTTGGCAAGGATTGGTTAATAGCTGTTTAATTAATCCCCTAGCGCACTTGTGCCTCCCTCAGAGCTGCCACTGTGATGTCACAGTGCTCCTTGTTGGCCTTCCTGGACTGAATGTTTTCTCAGGATGACCGTCACCACAGACTCAAGTGACCCCCACTTACTGGTGTACGTGTTCCCAGTGGGAGCTGCATGAGCCTGCCCCAGGGGTGTGATTTCAGAGGGACTTTATTCACCCAAGTGTTCCCATGGGGGCTCCTAACCAGTGCTCAGACTCTTCCTTGTGCCAGTGAAATGTGCTCATGAGGTCTTCTCGGTCATTTCTCCTTGGTGGGAACCCTGCCGCTGGATTCAGCCTTGAGAGGGTCTTGGAAGGCAGAGGGTGGGGAGACGAAGAAGGAAGTGGCCCTGGAGAAGGTCAAGGGCATCAGTGGTCATAATCAGGTTCCCTGGGCGTCTGACACAGAAGGTGACCTCCTCACACTGTCTCCTGGTACACACCCTGAGTCTGTACCCTGCGCACATGTGTAGTTGGCTGTTGTCCCCAACTAAAGCCATTCCTGAGGGCAGAGACTCTGATATACAGTAGTGCTGAGCACAGACTGGTTGCTTCAAAACAATTCTGCTTAAAAGGATAATTGTTCCAGAATGACACTCTGCAGTGATACCGTACAGTGGATAGAATGGGACATTAATTACCTTTATAGAATACACCCTCTAGAATTAAGTAATTTACCAACAGAGACATGGTGAGTGTCCTTGAGGCAGCTTCAGCTGTGAACCACTATGAGTGACCCAAGCAAGGGAATCATTCCGCTGAGTTGGGGGAAGTTGGGGGTGGAAGGTTCTGTGGTCCAGGAAAGGAAAGGAGGTAAACTTAGATGACAGAGAGACTGACGAAGGGTTAAAAAAATGCTGCAAAGTTACCAAGTGCCTCTCCTGAAACTACTCCACCCAGCAGATGGGGCTGGCCACCATCTTTACCTCATCAAATTTTTCAATTAAATTTGAAACTATTATTTTTATCAGAGAAATCAATGACAGAGTTGCCAGGTAAAATATCATATGCCTAAATGTGTTCCAAATATTGCATGGGACTTATACCTTAAAAAAATTGTTCATTATTGCCCTCGCTAGTTGGTTGGACAAAGTCCTGTACACCAAAAGATTGCAACCAAAAGATTGCAGATTTGATCATACCAGAGGCAACCAATTGATGTTTCTCTCACATCGATGTTCCTCTCTCTCTCTCTCTCTCCATTCCCCTTTCTCTAACATCAATTAAAAGAAAACATATCCTTCCATGAGAATTTTAAAAAACATGTTCATTATTTATCTGGAATTCAAATGTAAACGAGCTATCTGTGTGGTTTTTTTTAATCCTCACCCGAGAATATGTTTTTATTGAGTTTTAGAGAATCGTCGATCAGTTGCCTCCTGTACACACCCTAACCGGGGATTGAATTGACAACTTAGGTATGTGCCCTGATTGGAAATTGAACCCACAATCTTTTGGTGCATGCAGTGACGCTCCAACCAGCTGAGCGACCTGCCAGGGCAGCTGTCTGTGTTTTTATTTGCTAAATCTGGCCATACTAGTCAATGAGGTGCAGGATTCATTCATGGAAATCCAAGAATTCCAGCTTACCCCCATGGAAATACCTTTAAAGAGACACAACCCTTAACTTACACATACACACATCAGACCACAAGATGCAGAGAATCGCTCTTCCTTTAATCTATGTCATGTTATTTTGACAACCTTCAGGTCAAACTCAGATTCTCAGTTATAAGCGCATTGCCTCGTTTTATCTGTGGAACAGATGAGGCCTCATGTATGAGAATGACCTTGGGGTTGATCTGAAGTGTTAGAAGCCGTGTCTCTTGAAGTATTTGGCTCGTGCAAGGACATCATTGCAGAAGTCACAGCCCAGGTCCTGGCTGCTTCTGACATAGCTGGGCCCTCTGACATAGGCACAGAGCCCACCTGCAAGGGCGAGACAGGTTCATGCTGACCCCACAGCCCTCGTTGCTTCAGGGTGCTCAGCAGTCAACTTAGATTCCCTTTCCTCGTGTTCACCAGGAAGCAGAGGTCTGGGGGAATCTGGCACATGTATTACATTGGTCCTTATTGTCCCCTGCCGTGAAAGCGCCGACCCTGGGTTCCCCCTACCTCTCAGGTACTGGTCGGGGCTCCAGGTCGGGAACCTCCTCTGGATTTCTTTGATTCTAACAGTCAGGACCTCAGTCATCTGGGACAGCTGTGACTCGCTGATCCAGGTTGTGGGGACATAATGGCCAGTGTCCTAGAGGGGGCGGGCAGAGAAGAAGCCAGGTGAGCCACATGCGCGGGTGATGTGGCTTCCTACTGTCAGTGCTTTCTCATGTCCCCTCTCTTTCTCGCCTCCTCCTGCAGAAGAACGAAGGCCACTCTCCGTCTCCCTGGAGACAAGCAGTAAAGTGACAAGATTTGGACAGAGGAAGGAAGGAGCAGACAGGTGCCTGCTGCCTCACTGTGTTGGCGAGAGGCAGGCTGGAAGCCACGGCTGACCGGGAAGGGCGGTTCCTGCCTGATGCCCTCCTTCAACGCCGCAACCACAAACCCTCCAACAGCTCAGAAAGGGTTTCCTATCCGGACTTGTAATTATCCTTCCAGACAATCCGAAGGTCTAAAGGTGCCACTAACTTTTGTCCCACACCCCTGGTTACCATTCCATACATGTTTCACTGTATTTAGAAGAAGTAGCTGACTCAGGGAAATTCTTTCTTCATCTTTAAAGGAGATGGACTCATCCTTTTCCCAAGAACAAGGTTTTACAAAGGGGGCAGAGCAGGGTGGCTGGAATGATGCGGCCCGCAACCACCCAGGCTGTCCTTGGTCCCAGGCTGCGTTTTCTGGCTGCCCTGTGACTTTACAGCAATGGCAACCTTCTCATACATTCACTTTCTCATCCGCCCAAATTCATCTGATTATTGGATACTTTTAAATTGTATGGTGTCATACAAAGTACTAATGGGAAGCCAATTTAAAGTTCATTGAGGAAACTTTTTCCTAAAAGTTTAAACAATGACTGCACTACTTACAGGTTTCTCAGCAACTATAACAATGTGAAATATAATAGAAAAGACTGTGGTCCCATCATCTCTCCTGCCATCACCCATTCTCCCCGGGTCGCTCAGTTGGTTAGAGTGTTGTCCTGATACGTCAAGGTTGCGGGTTTGATCCCCGGTCAGGGCACATACAAGAATCAACCAATGAAAGCATAAATAAGTGGAACAACAAATCAATGTTTCTCGCTCTCTCGCTTTCCCTCTCTCTCCCTTTCTCTCTCTCTCTATAAAACAAAAACAAAAACAATAAGTAAAAAGTTGTTTTAAAAAGCATGTGACCTTCAGAACTAAGAACTTTGTGGAAAGACAGGGATAAAGGAATTCATATTTGCTGAGAATCTACTTTTTCACATTATTTCATTGAATCTTCATAACGATTCTGAGGATGGCATTTTCTAGGTGAGGAAACTGAGGCCCAGGGAGATTAAATGCTGTATCCAAGGTCATGTGGTTACAAAATAGCAGAGCAAGGATTCAATCTATGGTATTTCTCTTGCAGAGCCTCACCAGAAATCCAGAATAGGGTACCAATGATGACACCCTGGACATAGCCTAACTTACTTGGAAAAGGAATTGTGGCTCAACATGAAGCAGAAATGGTGCTGCTCGTCCCTCTCAGGCAGAGAGCCTGCGGGGCTGTGCCCCAGGAGTACCATCCACACAACAAATTCCAAGGTGTCCTTCTGGAGCTGTGCCACGCAGCACGGCGGCCACGTGGAGGGTTACCTGTACCACCTTGACTCCATCATCCACATTGCCCGCGTGGACCAGAAGGTTCCCGCCAGGATACTCCCTGGACACGACACCCGCAATCACGGCAGGATCCACGCAGTACTTTTGGCCAATGGTGCGCATCACGGGCTGGTATCTCAGAAGGTAAGGCATGTCAATCTCAGCCAGCCTCTCAGAAGCACGGACTCCTACAGCAAACACAGAAGCAGGTGTGGCTTGATGTGACTTACGCCCAAATGGGAGCTCAAACGGAGAGAAAAAATACACGCCAAGCATCTGGGCAGCAGCTGAGGACTGAGAAGCTCATGTTCAGGTCTGGGACTTCTGGTAGCCATTCCTGAAACTGAGATTACAATTCTCCTTTGAGCTTGAGTTGGCGTTCCCTAAGGCAGTGTCCCTTGTGGTCACCAGCGCCTCAGCTCTCCTCCTCCTGGAGAATCTCATGGGCACAGGCCACACTGGCCCCATTCTAAGCATCCAAACAGACTTGCCCGGTTAAATGCACGCCCATCAGCTATGACAAGCACATGATGTGAGGGAAGAATTCTCCCACACCCTTCCAGAAGTCCTTGGAGAGCTTTCCTGACAGGCATGCTCACCCTAGCCCACCTTTCCACCCTACAGTGACTCCCGGAAATCATGTGGGCTTAACCCTTTATGAAATACCAAGAATGCTGGGCAAAGTGAAGACCAATCCCACTTCCCCTGGCAGCCCACTTAACCTTCTAAGCACTTCTGTGGTTTCAAAAGCACTCTCATGCACCTGACTGACCAGAGTTCGCAACAACACTGTCAAGTAGGTACTATTATCCCCATTTCAGCAGAGGCTCGAGGAGCTAAGGGACTTCAGAGCCAGCGCTCAGCAACGTCTTTGGACTCCATGTCCAGTGCTCTTTCCACCACTCCGTAGTGTGGGACTGTGGGAAACAGTGGGGACCAAAAGGGTATATTGAGAGGATCAAAACCTGTGGGGAATGATGGGGGCATAGGTGTGGGGCACCAGGGCAGGGGCAGAGTCCTGTTGGAGCCACTCTTGCCTGAAGGAATCACTTTCTGAGAGGAAGGAAGAGGAGGAGGAGGAGGGCGAGGTGGACAATGAGATTCTAGCTACCACAGTAGTTCAGGCCTCGGCGTCTTCCAATCCCACAAGATGCCCCTGGGGTGTCGAGGGTTCGGATGTTTCCGTAGCATCCCCAGTTGCCACTTTCAGATGAGTCTACAAATTGAGAGAATTTCAACATAAGACATTGAGCTAGAGTAGTTCCAGTCATCCTTCCACCCTTGAATGCAGCGGCATGAATAAACAAGGAGAACTTCTCTCCGCAGTGGAACCCTCCTGCAGCTTACAGTACGTACAGTGACTAGGACATTATCACAGAACCTCCTCGGCACTAAATCCTCACCTCATAGCCTGCAGACAGAGGAACTGCTGGCGCATGTCTCCTTGCAAAGCCCTAGGGTTGTCCAAAGCTGTTGAGTGGGTGGGTGTCTTGGGGTCAAATCAGAATGTCACTGTAAGCTAGTTCTTCTCTTCGTCTTATGTGAACTCTCAGCACTGCTCCCTCCCATGCCCCTAACTTGTTGGTCTGTGAGATACTATGTTTGCTCTGGAGAAACACATATAAAGCCTGGGCCTCCCTGGGCTCTCAGCCAAGACCCCCAAGCAAAGGGACTGCTGGTAAGTGCGACTTGGAGCTGGCTTCCCTGCTCTTGGTGCACACCTGTGTTGGTGCTTAAGGCTGCAGAGAGGGAGGGCATGTGGTGAGGGTCAAGGCCTGGTCTCCACATGGGGCTCCCTCCTTTCACTTCCCTCTCTCTCTTTGCCCTTTATTCTCTCTTTCTTTAACTACCACTCATTCCCGGCACTGAAGGGGAGGAGAAATTTTACACAAAGACCACTCAAGAGAAGGGCATTCCCGAGAACTCACCATGCACATCAGAAGGAGGGCACACACACCAGTAATAAGATACCTACAGGTGGCAAGAAATTGCCCCTTGAGATCATTATCCCACTGTTATAAGCCTTTAAGGGCTTCTCATTAGGTTACTCTTTTTGATTTGTTTTATTCTTTCATGAGAGTAGCTTATATCGTTAAATCTTAATGATGTGCAGGTCTATTGCTTATGATCATATGTGTACTGCATGTTTACTAAATGCAGTTTAAGGTTCTCTTTTCTTCTAAGACCTTTATGGGGTTGAATCTGAAAATACTAGTATTTTGGAGTACATACATCTACTCTTAGAATGTTTGATGAATAATCTAAGAGAAATGAGAAAATGAAATGACATGGTCTTTCGTGAGTACACTCAAAACTAAATGAGTCAACGTGCCCATTTTTATTTTTTAATAAGGACACCCTACTTTTGTAACTGGTGGCAAATACCCTTCATAGTAGCTAGTTGTGTCATTCATTGCTCCCTGCTTCCTAGTCGCTCCCTAACCACATTACATGTTCCTCCAAGTTCCTTATACTGTATTCCCAAAATTCCTTCTAGAAATTTAAAAGTATGTGTTAAATGAATAGGTCAACAAATAAGTGAATGAATGTAAGACTTGACCCCATCTGAGAAATTTGTAGAACTTAGAGCCAGGAAAAGAAATTGCTTTTCTTGAGGAACTATGCTTCCTGCCTTTATTTCTCTAAAAGCATGTACTTTTCCGTTTTTGCCCAGCTACAAGGAAACAGGACCAAATCTGAAATTCAAGCATTGCAACTACGTCTGCCTCTATGGTTAGCTTAGTCACATCCCCTTGACCCCCTCAATGCTGGTTTTCTACTGAGTTACATTTGTCTTATCATTGTAAGCCGCCTCAACCCTCCCGTGGAAATATATGCTCTATTAATTAATTCAACAAGTACTTTTGGTGGAAGGGTTTCTGTGGAGAAACGATGAGCACTTATCAATGGCAATGCCATGCGAGTGCCCCCACCTTCGGGAGAAGCCCTCCTCCTGTCTCCTGTGAGGCCAAGAAAGGCTGCTCCTCAGCCTGTTACTCCTCCGGGACCTGGCAAACAGCTTAGGGAAAAATAGCATTTCCACTGCAGTTTTACGTCTCAGAAGTGCCACTACGATCCTGTGCGGATCCTTCCATCTCCAAGGTCATTTGGGAAAATGAAACACACTCACCGGTGAGGGTAAGGAGGCCCAGAAGCAGCCACAGCACAGACATACCGCTGATCCAACTCCACGGGTCCTAAAGTGATTTTAAAATACAAATTAGCTTGAAGATGTGAAAGTATCCATTGGCGTCATAACAGCATGCAGTGTTTCTATGGAAAGGTGTAGGGAAAGGAGAGCAAGTTCCCCCATGTCTGAACTAAGAAAATCAATGACTTGCATCATAATGAAAAAGCAAAGGCAGGACGCTACTCCATCCATCCTCTCAATTGGCTTAAAATGACGAGACTCCTGCTCGGCCCACAGGGACCAAGATGCCTTGGCCTCAGCCGGATCATGGTGCCCTGCCTCCGGACCCTGAATGGCAAGTTTCCGATGCATGTGCCCGGTCCCAAAAGCCTCGTTATTATCAAAAGATAACACAGAAAGGAGAGAACTTGTGTCCGTGTTTCTCTTCATTGGGTTCCTGGTTCAGGTTAGCGGAAAGGTCACACTCCCCTCGGTGTTTTGGCACATACTCTTTGCTTTGGTTGTCAGAAGGAGCTGGAAGACATTGCCCCCCTCTAAGCCCAGCCTGGGGGCTCAGACCCCCCCGTGGCCACCTTGAGCCACGATGCCATTCCCACTCTGTAAAACTCCTGGGCAAGAGCAAACCCGGGCGGGGGGATGGAGAGACAGGCTACTTCCACCACAAGCTGAGTCCCCATGAAGGCAGGTCCTGGACAGGGGCCGGGGAGTGGACCCCAAAGTGCTCACTGCAGGGGAGACCTGACCCTGGTCACCATCAGCCACTTGCCTCCCACTTGCTCTCATGCACTTTCTCTTTCTTCCCAACATTCCTCTGGTCACCATTCACGTGTCCAAAGAGCCTGATTCCCCCACCAGCTGCCAAACAATTACACCAATGCCAAGCAGCATAGCCTGCCATTGACCCTGGGAGTGCTGGCGGAGCAACCACCTGCCCCCACTTCCCCTCCCAGCAGCGCCTCCCACTGCAGGTGTTCCCATCGCCTCCCTAGGGCGCCGAGCCAGGCTACCTGTCATTTCAAATCATTACTATCATTATAGGTCTGAGTGTGCATTTAAACGCGGCATTCATCACTTTCATCATGCTTTTCTCATCTCTTTTGTGTCAAGGTTGTTCTTATGGGTGGTTCCTTGCAAACACCCAGAGAGATTACGTCTCAAGATGAGCGAGAGACTGTGCGGTGGGTGCTAGACTTTTTGGTGGGGGGATCACTTCGTAAGTCCAACCACTATGCTGTCCACCTGAAAATGCTATAACATTGAATGTCAACTATAATGGGAAATTTTTTTAAATTCAAAACCAAAAAGACGAAGGAATAGTAAGACATTTGAGTTAAGGGCTCTTAACTCAGAGGGGTTGTGTGCCCCTCAGACACGCCATTCGTTCTTCTTCCTACAATGCTGAGACGCTCTGCCTGATTCCCCGGAGTTGAGCAGGAAATGTCATTCTGAGTCCTAACCCCAAAAGGATATGGGAGCTGGACATTTTGGCTGGGTCTGTAGAAACTCTCTGTTCAATCACCCAACGGGAGTCATTTATTCAGCACCACTGAGCCCCCACCTCTGACCGAGAGAGGACACTCCGTCCCGGAGAAAGAATGGAGAAAGAGCCACTTCTGTGAGGAAAAGCTCAGAGAGAGAAAGTTCATCTTTACAGAGGCTCCCTCCTAACTTCATGAAAAGAACCCTGCAGAAAAAAGTACTGCTTGCATCCGATGCTACACCCAGAGCATTTTGCTGCTTTTCTAGGGGGAAAAAAACAAACAAAACAAAAAATAAAGCACTTCCTCTTGGAAACCCAAGTGGAAGAATGGGACATGAAAGTCCCTCATTCTCCAAGCCTAAGGAAATGTCTGTTGAGTAAGCACTGGAATGAAAAGTCTAGGTAAATACACAATTACTTAGAAACACAGAGTTCCTTTCTGTCGTTTCTCCGATTACATCAGGAAAGAGCAAGAAGTAACAATAGGCAGGAACACCACATGTTGATACCAGCAGCTCCATGACCCAGCTCCATAGGAGCCAGAAAGTATTCCGTGTTTAGAAGGGATTGCCAGGGCACTGCTGGGGGCACCGTGGGGGCGGGCAGGGGGAGTTACCTATGACTAATCTGTCAATACCCCTGTGGCTCCCAGCACTGGAAACCGCTATGAAGATGTCTGGCCAAGACCGGGCAGGGCTCATGATGCCCACCCAGCACAGTGTCCATGTGGCACCCATCCTCTCCCTTCTTGGAGAGCAAACCAGTGACAAACAGCATGCCAGTGTCAACAAGCTGGAACAGTAGGCTTGCTGGGCACCCTCGAAACTGACACCTGAGCCTCCCTCGGGTACAGTTCAAGTTCACAGCTCTCTCCATCTCATCCTTTGCAACTCCCACAGCATCATTTATATGTGTCAGGCATAACAAACTAGCTCTTCCTCCCTTAAATAATTGTTTTGGGAAAAGTAGGAATAAAGGTCTTTGGTCTTTAGATCCCTCACCGTGAGACCCTCATTCTCATTCCATGAATTCTCTCCGAGATCTTCGCCCTAAACCTGGATCCACAGTCACCTGTTCTGGGGGGGGGGGGGGGGGCGGGGGCTCAGCAGCCTGCAGTGTGCATTGTGGGGACGCCCTGCCCACGGTGCCGGGAGATGAGGTGGCTGTGCCCCACTGTGGCCCCACTTGATCCTGCAGAGCTGAGAACTGCTGTGACGTCCGCTTCCGGCATGGTCTCCTGCTTCGCGTTGCATTGCTGCCCGGGTTTGTTGCCACCTCGTCTTGTTGCTTGCTCGCCGTGTGCTGATAGGCCTTTCCATCACATCTTAGTCCTATACCCTCCACTGTCCCATCCTTCTGCTCGCTCCTCATGCGCACAACACCCCGACCCATTGCCTCACAGACAGCTAGGCACCAACAGGCCTCAAATTAGTGACACTCATGCTGGTGTGGCTCAGTTGTTTGAGCCTCATCCCATGCACTGAAGGGTCACCAGTTTGATTCCCAGTCAAGGCACATCTCTGGGTTGCAGGTTCATTCTAGCAGCAGGAGATAACTGGTCGATATTTCTCTTTCACACTGATATCTCTCTCTCTCTCTCTCTCTCTTATTCCCCCTTTCTCTCTCTAAAACTAATAAAAACATATTTTAAAATATCTTTTAAATCTTCATTAAAAATATTAATGACAGTCACAAATATAACATGTCTCTGCCACTAGAATCACATATCCTTGAGAAAAATCTAACATTTTAAAGTAAAATAGAGGCTCCTTTTATACTTACTTTTTGCAGAGTTGCATGTCCACATGGTCTATGAACATACGATTTACTGAATTTGGATTGTGGGCCCAGAAGAGCTCAGAGGTTTGATCGCTTCTCTTCACACTCTGCAGGCAAAGCCTCCCACGTGGAGAGAGACCAGAAGGGCGCCTCCACCCACTCTCCCCCTCGAGGCCCCTGTGCCCGCTTCTCGCTTCCTCCCTTTGCCCATCAGCAACTGCCAGGCTGAGAGCTCCGGGAAGGCTTCTCTCCGGGTGCCAGGACTATCCCAGGAATATCCCTTGGGGAACAAAGGGCAAGTCCAAGAGGCCACGCCTCTCTGTTCCATCCAAGGCTCCTGGAGCCTGTCCTTCCTCTTACCCTGTCAAGCTTAAGCTGCTAAACACGTCGGCCTTCGTTCCTTCACAGCTTCCAGAAAAAAACAGGACAGTTACAGACCCATCACTTCAGCTTTATGGGGTTAATGCACCTTGGCAGGAGTGAGCCTGAGGGTGGGGAAGAGATGACCCTCTGGCAAAATACAAAGCCGCGTCCTTAAAAGACACCCACGTGGCCTGTACAGCTGTGCTAAATGCACACACATTTCTGTTCCCCCAGCCTTTGTTTTGCAGATGCTCACAACCTGAAAGTACATACTGACATAAAACAAATATAAATTTTTATAAGTATTGTAATGGACAGGAAAAAATTATGCTATCGTACATAATCTTTTATAACTTGGGTTTTCCATGCAAGTTCCTTAGTTTTATCTGACTTTTACTTTTCTAGTTTCCTCAGCAGCAAAGACACAATCATATCCATCGATCACCATAGACTGGACTTTCCATCCTAGATAAGCCTGAGCACAAATTGCAGGCTATTGCACACTCACCTGTCTTCACTTAGCTCTTGTCCTTAGAGGCAGGCAGGCCACCAGCGCTTTATATACAGTCTAGGTCCTGCTTCCTCTTTTAAGTGTTGACTTCATCCTATTGTGAAAAGATTTATGGCTAAGTCTAACAAATTATAGTAACGATCATAGTAATTACAAATACTTTGAACTTATATAAGGTCTTCTATTCAAGAATGCCCTGGCGTTTTTGCAAACATTAACCAATTAGTTTCTTACCACACCTCAGAGGGCAGATCCTAATTGTAGGTTCACTTTGTTACTTTCAGGACCAACAGTTTCTGGGAATGGAGTTAGGTAAGAAGAAGGGGAGGGAAGAAGGAAAATAGGGAAGGAGGAAGGGAGAGAAGGAAGGAGGGAGGAAGAGAGGGAAAGAGGGAGGGAGGGAGGGAGGGAGGGAGGCAGGGAGGAAGGGAAGGAGGGAGGGAGATGAAATTGGAGTGTCAGAAACTCTTATTCTTGGTCAGTATTCCAGGCAAGTGGAGCCACACCTGAGGCTGGATGACGCTCTTTTATGTAACCCAGTATCCACAGCTTGTTCTTAACTGTTTACCTCAATAAATACTTCAGGAGGGTTTATATGAGGGTTCCAGGAAGGACCCTGCCCCCGATTTCCCAGGGATGAGTTTCATAACTAAAAGGGAGCCCCTTTATCACCATACCTTGTGAGCCCAACTCTACTGAACGGCTGGATGTTCCCCAAACACAGCCCCTCCTCTTGCTCTCTGCCTCCCACAGGCTCTTCCCTGGGGCTGAAATGCCCTTAGGGACAGGGACTGTGTCTCATCATGTCTTTATAGCCCCAGCACCTAACACCGTGCCTGACACATACTAGGTACGCAATAACCCTTGATATAAATGACTAACTTTATAATGTCTCCCCACCGCCTGCCTCCTCCCCACCCCCACCCAGGCACACAATGTAAGGCTGAGCAGTGAACTTGCCTGTGCATGTATGACCGAGTCCCCAGTGTCTGGCATGATGTGGGTATTCAAGAAACATGTGTTGGATCAGTCAATGCATGAAGAATTTCTACAGCCTCACCCAGCGGGATTCGGATGTGTTTCCCAGCGCTGGGTCCAGGGTAGAGTTGACTTCCTCATGTTCCATGCTGCCCTCTAGATAATGCTATCCCAGCACCAATAACACTTGCTTTTGTTTTTTGTTTTTGTTTTTGTTTTTGTTTTTCTAGTCTGAAAACAACTTGAGAACAAGGACTGAGTCTGTTTTCCCGTTTCCCCTGACTGGCACATAGAGGTATTTGATAAGTGTTTGTGGAATTAATTAATTAATTAATTAATTAATAATTAAAGGATACCTCTGACTTTTAGGAGGTCACTGACTTGACATCGCATTCTCTGCCTGTGGCTAAGACGCTGAAGCCACAGAGGCCACTATGAGCAGATGCCAACCTGGAGACCCAGGGAGCCCCGAACTTTACATTTGGGACCCGGTGTGAGAATGCTGGTCTCCTCTATTGTTGGCAGAGTTGGGATAAAAAGTAGAGAAACGGTGTACCCCATTACAATCCTTATCCCCACCAGAAAATGGAACATTTGCTCCTCATTTTTCCACTAAGGTCTAGCACACACCCATGACAACTAGAAAGTATTGCAGTGGGAAGAAACCTGAGGGTGCCCCAGCCCCATCTGCAAATGTGCCACGTCACCATGGTTGATCCAACCCCGCGCTTAGGCCCATGCCAGCGTCCTGGAAAGTTCTCCCTGCTGGGCTGCCAGCACAGGGCCTAGCAACAGCTCCACAGAAACAATGCCCAGCTAGGCCTTCTGGCTTTTCAGTCAGCTCCATAGGACAACCTTCATTCCAAAGACCTGGTGAAGGTCCAGCGGGGGAGCTGGGGGAGGTGTTGGAAAGTCGGTGAGACTAAACAGGAACAGCTCCCGCTATTCCCTGCCTGCCCCAAGAGCCACGCGAGCAGCGAATGCCCCTGCAGTTCTGACACCAAGTCCAGTGTAGTCGTACCAAGCAATTCTGACACTATCTGCCTGGAGATAGCGTCAGATCCCATAGGTTGAGGGCTCAGTCCCACAGGACTGCCCCCTTCTTCAGATGACAATCCCAAGAGCAGATTCTATAGCTTCTGACGAACTGGCTATAGATCTGAGATTCCGAAGACGCCCTCCGTGAGTTTGATTAATTTGCTAGAGCAACTCACAGAATTCAGAGAAACATTGCACTTACTCGGTTACTGGTTTACTATAAAAGGGCATAACTCAGAGCAACCAGATAGAAGAGATGCATTGAGGGCAAGGTCTGGGGAAGGGCTGTTGGAGCTTCCAATGCTCATTCATTCATTCATTCAAAAGTGTCATGGAGAGCATATTCTGTGTCAAGTATGATGCTGGAGATGGATAATACAGTACTGAACAGGACACCCATGGTCCCTACCCTTGTAAAGCTTATATTTTAATGGAAGGAGTTAGATTTCAGGTGCCTAAGATACACTATAATCCCATCCTAAATAATAAAAGGCTAATATGCAAATCAATCGAAAGGCAGAACGACCCATCACTATGACACACATTGACCACCAGGGGCCAGATGCTCAATGCAGGAACTGCCACCTGGTGGTCAGTGCACCAGAAGCCGGGCTCACGGCTGGTGAGCACAGAGGCGGGAGCCTCTCCTGCCTCCACGGCAATGCTAAAGATGTCCAACTGATGGCTCCTGGACTGTGAGAGGGTGCAGGCCAGGCTGAGGGACCCCACCCCCCCCCCACTGAGTGCATGAATTTCGTGCACCAGGCCTCTAGTAAGACTATAATTAAGCTGAAAAATTCCTATAACTTAATGACATTGTAGCCATCCCAAAAGCATAGCACAATGCATTGCTCACGTGTTTGTGGTGATGCATTGCAAACAAAACTACTATGCTGCTAGTCATATAAAAGTACATCATGTGCAATTATGTATAGTACACAATACTTGATACTGATAATAAATGACTGTTGCTGGTTTATGTATTTACTATACTTTCTATTGTTATCTTAGAGTGTATTCTTTCTATGTATAAAAAAAGTTTGCTGTAAAACATTCCGCCATGTTTGGTGGCAGCAGCCTCATACATCTCATGTTTACCGCATTTCTTGATCGCATCATTTTCTCTTGTGCGTGATTTAATCTCATGCTGTTTTGTACAGTACCAGCTTTACATGCTTATTGCCCAGGAACAGTGGGCTATCTCATACAGCCCAGGCTTGTAGTAGGCCAGACCATGTAGGTTGTGTGAGTGCTCTCTATGAGGTTTGCACAAAAACGACAAAATCACCCAATGACGCATTCCTCAGAGTGTATCCCTGTTGTTTATTGGCGCATGGACGTAGAGGCAAAGGGAGGGTGTTTATTATTTGTTTTTACAAGGAAAACTACGGAAACATCTATGAACACAAACAGGAGGGATTAGGCAGAGGAAGAGCTTGAAAATGCATCAAGGGAATAAGAAATGGAGCAAAGTCTCAACAGTGACTGGGAGTGGTGTCCTGAGTTCATGTGAAGGGTTGGTTGGCTTCTGCTGGGTAGGGAGGTAGAGAGACTGAGAGCGTGGATGTTGAAATCTTGGGTTCTGGGTGATTTGGGCAAGTTGATTTCTTTGAGCCTGTTTCCTTGGCTGTTAAGGTGGGGATCATGCCCTTACCTTACAGGGAGGTTTTAAGGATTAAATAAAATAATGCTTCTAAAAGACTCAGTGGTATTTCTACTATTCTTTCCGCCTTCCTTCTTCCAACTCCAGTCAGCTCTACCAACTCATTCTAATCCAGTGACAAACGTATGGACCTAGTCACACACTGAAGGAAAGGGAGGGGGTGGAGGGGAGAGGGAGAAAGGACTGATATAAATTTATATTTGTAAAGCTTTTTTTCATCTAACAGCCTCCAAATTACTCACCCAAGACTCTTCCACAAAGCCTGTGTGGAACTTTTCGAGGTGGCAATTACACCCATCCTGCTAACAAGGACACTGGCCGCCCAGAAGGGAATGCGTCAGCAGCACCCTCTTCCCAGGTGAAGAGGAACCAAGATGTTGTTATTCCTCAATCATTTTTGATCATGTTACTAGGCCATGGGCAGTTTGGGCCACAAATGCCAAGAGGCAGGCAAAAAGAAAGAAATCAGGAAAAGGGAACTAAGAAAGAGCATCCCTATTTGCTTTGGACACCACTGACTTGCTGTATTTTGTTGTGGAAACCACTGAATTCTTGCATATAGTCATGTGCCACTTAATGTGGCTGCATTATGAGAAATGCATCATTAGGCATTTTCATTGTGCGAACATCACAGAGTGCACTTACACACACCTACATGGTCTAGACTACTGATCACCTAGGCTGTGTGGGATAGCCTATTGCTCCTGGGCTACAAGTCTGCACAGCATGTTACTGTACAGAACAACACAAGATTAAATCAAGCACAAGAGAAAATAATGCGATCAGGAGATGGGTAAACATGAGATGTATGAGGCTGCCACTAGTGCAGCATGGCATACTGTCTTACAGCAGACGTTTTTTATAAGTAGAAAATACACTCTAAAATAATGATACAAAGAATATTATAGTTAATACATAAACAGGCGCAGTTGTTTATTATCAAATATTATGTACTATACATAATTATATGTGCTATCCTTTCCTAGGACTAGCATCACAGTAGTTTGTTTATACCAGCATAACCACAAACACCTGAGTAATGCCTTGTGCTATGATATCACTAGGCAAGAGGGATTTTTCAGCTTCATTATAATCTTACTAGAAGCCTGGTGCACGAAATTCGTGCACAGGGTAGGAGGGACAGGGAGTCCTCAGCCTGGCCTGCACTGTCTCGCAATCCAAGACCCCTCAGGCTCCTAACTGCTCACCTGCCTGCCTTCCTGATCGCCCCTAACCACTCACCTGCCTGCCTGATCACCCCTAACCACTCTGCCTGCCTGCCTGATCGCCCCTAACCACTCTGCCTGCCTGCCTATTGCACCTAACCACTCGCCTGCCTGCCTGATTGCCCCTAACTGCCTCTGCCTTGGCCCTCACTGCAGCAGCTTCATCCAGAAGGACATCTGGAAGGTCATTGGGCTGTCTGGTCTAATTAGCATATTACACTTTTATTATTATAGATGGGACCATCATAATATCCATGGTACATTGTTAACCAAAATGTTGTTATGTGGCTCATGACTATACTTAGTTTTTCTTTTGGTGAAACAAAAAGTAAACATAGAACAAAACAAACTTTTTCCTACTTGACTCACTGGAATGGGCTTGGTTGTTTTGAAATAGGAATGTTTGGAAACATGGGGAGTGTGTTTTTTATTGTCTCAGTTCCAGGGTGTGCCACAGGCACACAGTGGCCCCTGGAGAAGTGCTTCTGTCTGCTCGTAGGAGCTTCAGCTGTGCCAGTCTTCCAAGTTCTATGCTCTTGCACACGTCAGAGGCCAGGAATGCTCCTGGTGGCATTGTGTGAGGGTGACTGGATAGGGCAGATGCTGTTAACGTTTCCTGGGAAGAACCTTGGCAGCTGGCCTGGCTCTCCCAGAGGCTGGTCCTAGCTCAGACTTGGGGTGCAGTGTCGCAGTGTGTGCCCAGTGTATCCTGGGTGTGACTACCCGCATTTGGTGGGCAGGCTCAGGAGGGCTTTCCTGTTTCCATATCCTGGAAAGATCTTGTTAGTGTTTTTCTGGGAGCAAAGGAAGAAACGGCCCTCACCCGTTATGCCCCTATAGAACCTCTTTCCTTTGAAACGTCTCTACAGTCACATAAACCTTATCACCACTCTTCACCACAGATTAGTTGACACTCCTGGAACAATGAAATCTATGCAATTTCTTTATATACTTTGGACACATAATTTATGGATTTCTTTTCATATTGTGTGATGCCGTCCTCGGAAATGAGCAGTCTACATGTAGTCAAGCATTCTCATTGCGAAAAACCACATCTCCCAGTTTCCATTAAGGTCAACGAAGGAAGGCTACGAGAACAGCACCAGGTCTATATATACTGCTGGTTGCTCCAAAGACAATTCACAGTGGTGCTGCTTTTCTTGGGAGGGTTGATGGAAGAAGAGAAGTAGATGGATCAACATTACTCACAAGAAACTCTGGGTTCAAAGGAAGTTAACTTGTCTTAGTTGTCAAAGCCCAGTTCATTGAGAGGCTCTACCATGTTTGTTTTTTTTCTGAGAAAACATCCTCTATTTTTCATTCCTACTTTTATTGTTGGCTTGGCACATCCCTAAATTGTGAAACACTCTTGTGTGTTAAGAGCAATGATTTAATACCAACTTATAGTCTTTTATTGGCTTTTCTCTGATGCCTAATAAAATATACAAGAGAAAGACTTCAATTTTCATGAAACTTAAATTACCTGATCCTGAAATTACTTTTACCTGAAAGCTTTGGGGAGATCATCTGTGAATGAAGGTGGTTCTTTCATGTGTTTCAAATTTCTTCTAATTTACATAAAGAAAAAGAATGATTGGGCATTTGAATTATGAACCTAATATAAGTGCTTTTGTGTATTTTCCAATTATATTCATATGATTCCCTTTCTCCAATAAGTGTGAAATAAAATATTGACACCTGTAACAAAGAAGTACAATACAAACACCAAATAATAAATGCCTAGGCTGGCTATTGAGAAAGGGAATTTCAGGAAGCTAGTAACAGCCTTATTCCTTCCAAAATATTCCTCTCCATTCATTAAGTAAGTTTTACTTAGTATCCACAATGTGCCAGCCACTGGGCTGTGCGAAGAATAAAAAGTTAAATAAGACATAGCCCCTGCCCTCAAGAAGCTCACTTCTGGGTAGTGAAAGGGTATCTGCTGACATTTTTCTAATTTCTGTTGGGTTGAGGGGCTCCCTTGCTGGCTACTCCAGAGCCAACACCAAACCTTTCACATATAGACCGTAAAACTCCATCGAATCCATCAGCCAACCAGTAACACGCTGATGAGGAAACCCTAAGTAAATCCTTTATTGTCCCCAAGCATGGAAGCGTGAGACCAATACAGTTGTCTTATCAGGGACCTAATAAAACTCTCAGATGCTGTGACTCACACAGTTTGTCTAACATATTCCAAGTGTGAGAATCTGCCCAGGGGATCGCCCAG
This sequence comes from Plecotus auritus, assembly GCF_963455305.1. Taxonomy (NCBI): domain Eukaryota; kingdom Metazoa; phylum Chordata; class Mammalia; order Chiroptera; family Vespertilionidae; genus Plecotus; species Plecotus auritus. Next base: position 108,489,340 of record NC_137782.1, read on the forward strand.
TCCTACCTCACAGCTGTGGATCACTTCCCAGGACACAAAGCGTTTTCACTTGTGCTGTTGTCACACCCTGTGATGCAGAGGGAGAGGGAGAGAGTAATCATTCGCCATACCTTACAGATGAGGAAGCTGACGATCCTCAGTAATGAAACGAGTTATCTAGGTGACCAAATCAGTAAGGGGGTCCATGGTCCACTCAGGTAGATTTTTTTTTTGCCTTCAATTTTACGTCCTGTAACTCCTCAGGGAGGACAGAGTTCCTCTTTCACATGTAGTGGGATCTCTGGAGAACACCATGATGTGGGAACCAGCACCTATCAGGGCTACAAAGGCTGTTTATTGTGTGGAGAACAATGGTGTGCTCGGCTGTGTAGAGGTGATGTCCTCAGGAGGTGGCTGGGATCCCAGGAGTATGATGTGCCCCTAAGGCTGAGGAAGTTGCCATTGCCTCGGGTCAGGGAAGGAGCAGGAGGAGCAGGTGTCCTAAGCTTGGGGATTTGCACTGGGGAATGGATTAGAGCAAGGCCCTGTCAAGCCTCGGGGAAGAGCCTGGAGCTCCTGGGGGCTATTACCCGAATTGGGGGCGGCGGAGTCGGGGTGGGGGGACCCTGGGCCATGGAGACACCAATGCCAGGTCCAAGGAAGTCCTATGCTTAGAGATACTGCCTTGAGAAACAACTGCCTAGTCTCTGTCAGAAGGAGCCTGCTCGAGGCTGGCTGGGGCTTCCCACCCGCTGGCTCTCAATGAACTTTCACTGGGACCAAGATGCATATTGTTATCCCCAAAGTAATAATGTATTATGGGATCCACTAGACGCATGGAAATGAGTGTTGAAATGGAATTTTTGGACTGGAACCCAGATTCTTTGTCCGCCAGAGTCGAAGAATGAATTCACGGACAGAGAGTAGTATAGCAAAGGTGGAGATTTATTGACGAACAAGTACAGACTACACGTGGGGAGAGGGAAAGAGTCCCACAGAATGGACTCCCACGGGGGGAGGGGAAAAGGGTCCCCCTGAGTTCATTTTCCCTGCAGCTTATAAAGGCTGCGGATCCTGATGCCTTGATATCCCCTCTGATTGGTCACTATTCCCTTGGACTGGTTACTATAGTAACTTCTGGGCTCAAAGGTTGAACCTCACATGGGACATGTGAACTTCTCCCCACTCCTTCCTTATTGTTTTCCTATTCCCTTTGGGCTTTCTTCTTCTCCTTCTGGATGAAGGGCTGCTTTCCCTTTATTTTGTAAATATAGTCCTTTTGCTGTTCCCAGCTCCCACATTCTATGGAAATGTACCTGTTGCATCTTTTCAGCTTCCCTATTCTATGGAAATATACCCGCTACTGCTCTGCAGTCCTGTGCTTCCTCTATGGTCCCCTTAAATTCTAAAATTTCCTAAAACCTGTCTTTTTCATCCCTCAAAAGTCCTGTTTCAGTGTGTAGTTATATTGTTCCAGTCTAAAATGTCTATTTAGTGCTTTTTATATTTTTGCTGAGACTTTCTATTTATTTGCTGAGAGTCTATTTTTTCATTTGTTTCAAGTGTGCTTGTAATTTAGAAACCTTTGTCAGATGAATCTACCACCTTTGTCATCTGGATATTGGCGTCTATTGGTGTCTCTTTTCATTGGTTTGGAGTCTTACCGGTTCTTGGTGTGATGAGTGGTTTTCGGGTGAAAGCTGGACGTTTGCGGCACTATGTTATGACTGTGGTCGGCAAACTCATTAGTCAACAAAGCCAAATACCAACAGTACAACGATTGAAATTTCTTTTGAGAGCCAAATTTTTTAAACTCAAACTTCTTCTAACGCCGCTTCTTCAAAATAGATTCGCCCAGGCCGTGGTATTTTGTGGAAGAGCCACTCTCAAGGGGCCAAAGAGCCGCATGTGGCTCGCGAGCCGCAGTTTGCTGACCACTGTTTATGACATTATGTTATGAGACCTTTGTCTTGGCCGGCTTCCTCTGGCACAGCTGCCACAGGGGGAGGGGCAGGGCCGCGTGGGGACAGCGGGGTGGGGATCAAAGTCCAGGCTCCCCACAGACACAAGTGGGGAGGGGCTGCAAACTTTTGCTGTATTACAGGGGGCGCAGGGAGGACTGGTTCCCAAGCAGGCCTCCACAGACATCTCCCTGCCTGGGACAGGGAAGAGTGCCGGGTGGCTGCTCCCCTGACACTGAGATAGGGGTGGTAGTTAAAGTCCTGATCCTCCACTAGACCTTCTCTGAATCACCTTTGTCAGAAAGAGGGTGCTCATTCCTGCCAGGGGGTGGTGAAGTCCCCAGGGACAATTCGGCGAGGGCAGGAAGCGCATTAGCCTCATTGGGATGAAAGTCCCAACCTCCTTCTGCGCCCCCACCACACCACCCGTGGGGAGGCACTGGGGCACCTGCTACAGCCTAGCCGGGTGGAAGTCCAGGCTCCCCATCTAGCCTAGGCTAGCCTCTCTCTGCTGGTGTGGGTGAGGTCCAGTTTTTTCTAAGGGGTTTGGCTGGCGTCAAGCAGTAATTGTAGGTTGTCTGTCTTGCTAGTCTGCCCCTTCCTGATCCGTTGGTTAGACAGAGCCGGCTTTTGCTGCGGGTTTTGTCTGGGCCTGTAAGTGTTTCCAGGTTGCTGGCTTCTTCAGCTTCAAGCCTGGTGTATGTGAAGCAAAAACCCCAAACCCAAAAGCCAGGGAACTCTCCATCATTCTTTAGGCCCCCAGCAGGCGGCATTCCTCTTGCTCCCTTTCAATTTCTTATGTTTTTAAAATATAAAAGGTCTGTGGATGAAAGGGGCCATAACCTGACTAGTTCAGGGAAGGCCTGCATGGCAGTTGTGCAAACTTAAAGACCTAAAATAACCACAAAAGATGGTCCGAGGAGAGAAACCAAGATGGCGGCATAGGTAAACACCTAAACTGCTGCCTCACACAACAATTTCAAAACTACAACTAAAAGACAGAACGGACACCATCCAGAACCACAGGAAAGCTGGCTGAGTGAAAATTCTACAACTAGAAGGAAGGAGAAAAGCTCACAGAGAATTGGAGGTACGGCAAAGGGGCTTTGTGGGCGCAGAGAGGAAGGGCGGCTGAGAGCCTGGCTGACTTCCTCTGGCGGAAGGGGGAAGGAAGCCTCCGACCGCACTGAACCCCAGTTCTGACTGCACTGAACCCCAGTTCCGGGCGAACCCCTGGGGACCCACGCTCTTACGGGGGGAGTCTGGACTCTCGGGCGGAGACTCGGGAGCCGGGGAAGGCGGAGGACTGAAAGCGCGCCCACGCCGGTGCGCACAAGGGCTGTGGAGGTTGCCACGGGCTTTCCCTGGTGGAGGGGAGTCAGAGGCTCTTGACGGCACTGTGCCCCAGTTCTGACTGCAGTGAACCCCAGTTCCAGGCGAGCCCCTGGGGACCCACGCTCTTGTGGGGGGAGTCTGGACTCTCAGGCGGAGACTCGAGCTGGGGAAGGCGGAGGACTGAAAGCGCACATGCGCGCAGGGGCGGGGCTGACAGGAAGCCAAGACTGAGACTCCACCCCATCCAAGCTGAGCACAGAGGCTATTGCAATTTGGCAAGTCTAATCCTATAAAGCTGTCTCCAGCACCGGGCTTCTCCCAGCATAGACACAGCTGATCCTTACAGCCAACTGGCCCGGAGGTCAATTCTTCCCAGTGATACCAACAACAATAAAGACTTAATTACAACAAGGCTGTACACACAGTCCACAAAGGGGTGCACCAAGAGTGTCCACCTCAGGTTAACTGGGGAAGCAGACCCACTGGGCCATATTGGAAACCTAGCACAAATATCTACCTTACCAACTCAGGGAATCAGTGAAAATGCGGGGTCAAAGAATCAGATCACAAACGAAAGAAATGGAGGAAAACAAACGACTGGATATAGAATTCAAAACCACGGTTATAAGACTTTTTAAGAATATCCTAGAAAAGGCCGATAAATATAACGAGACCCTCGAAGATATGAAAAAGGACCAACTAGAAATTAAACATACACTGACTGAAATAAAAAATATTATACAGAGACCCAGAAACAGAATAGAGGAACACAAGAATCAAGTCAAAGAATTGAAATACAAAGAAGCAAAAAACACTCAACCGAAAAAGCAAAAAGCAAAAAATAAAATCCAAAAAGTTGAAGATAATGTAAGAAGACTCTGGGACAACTTCAAGCGTACCAACATCAGAATTATGGGGGTGCCAGAAGAAGAGAGAGAGCAAGATACTGAAAACCTATTTGAAGAAATAATGACCGAAAACTTCCCCCACCTGGTGAAAGAAATAGACTTACAAGTCCAGGAAGCCCACAGAACCCCAAACAAAAGGAATCCAAAGAGGACCACACCAAGACACATCATAATTAAAATGCCAAGAGCAAAAGACAAAGAGAGAATATTAAAAGCAGCAAGAGAAAAACAGTTAATTACCTACAAGGGAGCACCCATACGACTGTCAGCTGACTTCTCAACAGAAACTATGCAGGCCAGACAGGAGTGGCAAGAAATTTTCAATGTGATGAATAGCAAGAACCTACAACCAAGATTACTCTACCCAGCAAAGCTATCATTCAGAATTGAAGGGCAGATAAAGAGCTTCACAGATAAGAAAAAGCTGAAGGAGTTCATCACCACCAAACCAGTATTATATGAAATGCTGAAAGGTATTCTTAAAGAAGAGGAAGAAGAAAAAAGTAAAGAGAAAAATTATGAACAACAAATACATATCTATCAACAAGCGAACCTAAAAATCAAGTGAATTAAAAACCTGAGGAACAGAATAATCTGGTGAATATAATAGAATCAGGGGCATAGAAAGGGAGTGGACTGATAATTCTCAAGGGGAAAGGGGTATGGGGGGTTCATAAAGAGAATGGACAAAAATCATACACCTATGGAGGAGGACAGTGGGGGGGAGGTAAGGGCAGAAGGTGGGGTGGGAAAGGGGTGGAGGGGAGCTATGGGGGGAAAAAGGAGAAATAATTGTAATAATCTGAATAAAGATTTATTTAAAAATTTCAAAAAAAAAAAAAAAGATGGTCCGAAAATTAAGTATTTAACTACAAACAGTTATAGTGGGTAGTCATGTCCTAGGCCAGTATTTTCCCTGACAAAGATCAACTTAGATCTTTACTGAGCCCATTTGTCTTTTTGCCTCTAAAATAACATATCTGTGAAATGGCTGGGTAACTTGTAACTTCCCATTTTTTCCGAACCCCTCAGGGCACAACAAATGGCACCAGGACATTCCCTCATTGTTATTGTTATCAAGTTAATTGTCAGCTGTTAGTTATGTTAAACTATCATGTATCCATCTCTGTAAAAGAAGCATATGTCCATCACTTCACTTTTTATCCTATCGCAGAGGTTTCCCCGCTTTGCTTTCTCTGGCCTCTCTAGTCTATCACCAATGGATTTCATGTAACCCACATACATCCCTTCCTTTGATTGCAATATATAAATACAGATGTAGCCAAAACCGGTTTGGCTCAGTGGATAGAGCGTCGGCCTGAGGACTGAAAGGTCCCGGGTTCGATTCCGGTCAAGGGCATGTACCTTGGTTGAGGGCACATCCTCAGTGGGAGGTGTGCAGGAGGCAGCTGATCGATGTTTCTCTCTCATCGATGTTTCTAGCTCTCTATCCCTCTCCCTTCCTCTCTGTGAAATATCAATAAAATATATTTTAATAAATAAATAAATAAATAAATAAATACAGATGTAACCCGCCATTCTCCTGAGCATTACCTCAATTCGTTGAGGTTTTGCTTCCCAGCATATGTCGACAGTTTGGCTCAAAAAAACTCACAAAATTCTTTAACAGGTTTCAATGGGTTTTTTTTGTTAACAGGTCCAAGGTTTTTGTTGTACTTGGGGGAAGAATAGGGAAAAGTGTGTGTCTCCATCTTCCCAAAAGCAAAGTCCTCCATTCCCTTGCTTTTGAGAGATTTTTTTTCACATCAAGATAATGTCCCAATAGGAAATTGACAGCTTATTTTCTTACTTACTATTCTATTGCTAGGGCCCATGCACATTCAAAGCTTGGATGATGTCCAGTGACAGGCATGGTCCCTGCCCTGCACTGTCGATGTAAGTGTGTGAGGTCCAGTTCACCAGTCTCCTTGCCAAGTCCCCACACGCATATGCCCTCTAGAGGTGATCCATGACCACACAACACAGTCCCCACTGGTGGTGTTTGTGTAGACATAAATCCCCCTTCTGCTCTCACAGACGGAGATCTGGGGAACCTGGGTGCCCATGTATTAAATGAAGATTGCAGTAAGCCATGAATGAGGTCCTAGAGAATCTCTGAGGACAGGGCCGGGGCATTAGTACTTTTTGAAGCTCCCCAGGTGTGGTAGGCAGAACAACAGCCTCACAAAGAAGTCCCCGTCTTGAAATCCTAGAACCCGTGACCTGCTTTCTGCATGTACAAGATGTCCCCAAAAATGTATACATACTTTAACAGCTCAACTGATGTTTCTTTCTTTTCAGATTTAACCCATTGGAGTTAATAATCCTATATAATAAAAGCCTAATATGCAAATCGACCAAACGGTGGAATGACAGGTGGAACAACCAGTCACTATGACATGCACTGACCACCAGGGGGCAGACACTCAACACAGGAGCTGCCCAAAGCCCACAGGCCCCAGGCCAGCCAAGGTGGGTGCCAGTGGGGGCCCCCCCCGATTGCCCCGCTGGTCACTCCGCAGGGGGAAGCGACTGGCAGCAGCAGGGGCAGAGCCAGTGAGCGGGCAGGGCCAGGCTGGCCAAAGTGGGTGCCAGCAGGGGGCCCCCCACTCACCACGCCTGTCGCCCCACAGATAGGCCCTGATCACTGGCCAGGCCTAGGGACCCTACCCATGCACGAATTTTGTGCATCTGGCCTCTACTGTATAATAAGTGTGAATACATTTGGGGGGACACCCTGTATGTTACACAGAAGGGAATCGATCAGCAGGTGGAATTAAGGTTGCTAATCAACTGACCTTAAAATAGGCAGAATAGCCTGGGTCATCCAGGTGGGCCTCATGAAATCACAAGGCCTTTACATGTGGAAAGGGAGGCAGAAGAGTCACATCAGAGTGACATGCTGTGCCTCCACCTGCCATTGATGCTTTTGAAGATGGAGGAAGGGGCCAGGAGCCAAGGAATGGGGCAGCCGCTAGAAGCCAGAAAAGGCAAGAAAATGGGTTCTCTAAGAGCCTCTAGAAGAACAGCAGTCTTGCTGATCCTTTGACTTTAGCCCAGTGAGCCCGTGTCAGGCTCTGACCTCCAGAACTGTAAGGTAATAACCCTTGGGTTGTTTGGGGCCACCACGCTTGTGGTCATTTTTACAGCAGCAACAGGAACTAATATACCAGTATGCGGCCACGGTTAAGAACAAGTGCTGCAGAGTTTCTGTTGGCTCTCGGCCATCATTTGCCAAAATCTTGTCTCAGATCTTTTTAGGAGCATGGCTTTGCCTGAGAGGAAGGGGCTTGTCCCAGTTTGCAACTCTTATTATTTTTATTTTTTATAGGCATACCTCTTTTCATTGCATGTCACTTTATCACACTTCACAGATGTGTTTTTCACAAATGAAGGCACGACCCATCGCCAGCAAACAGATTATGGCTAGCTTTGCCGCAGTGGTTAGGACCAAGGCAGCATGTCTTCAAGGTATGCCTGTATTGCTAAGTTGTTTAAATTGAGATATAATTGGCATGTAACATTGTGTAAGTTTAAGGTGTACATGTTGACTTGATACATTCATATATTGCAATTTGATTATCACCCTTGTGTTAGCTAAAACCTCTATCCCATTACCATTTCTCTTTTGTGGTGAGAACAGTCAAGATCTAGGTTCTTGTTTTTGCTTTTGTTTTTAATATATTTTTATTGATCTCAGAGAGGAGGGGAGAGGGAAAGAGAGATAGAACCATCAATGATGAGAGAGAATCATTGATCAGCTGCCTCCTACACGTCCCACACTGGGGATCAAGCCCGCAACCCGAGCATGTGCCCCTGACCGGAATCGAGCCCGGGATCCCTCAGTCTGCATGCCCACGCTCTATCCACTGAGCCAAACAGGCTAGGGCAGTATCTAGTTTTTTAGTAATTTTTGAAGTAATACAGGTGTGCTGTCTATGATCACTATGCTGTATATTAGATCTCCAGAACTTGTTAATCTTCTAGTTGCAGGTTTGTGCCCTTTAACAACGTTGCCCCAATTCCCCAGCCCCCAGCCTTTGGTAACCACCGTTCTATTCTCTGTTTCTAGAAGTTCAGATTTTTTAGAGTCCACAAATAAGTGACATCATACAGCATTTGTCTTTGTCTGACTTATCTCACTAAGCATAATGCCCTTGAGATCCAGCCATGTTGTTGAAATGGCAGGATTTCCTTCTTTCTTGTGACTGAATAATGTTCCGTTTTGTGTCTGTGTGTGTGTGTGCATGTATATCTTCTTCATCCATTCATCTGTTGACCCACACTTAGGCTGCTTCCACATCTTGGCTATTGTAAACAATGCTGGAATAACATGGAAGTGCAGATATCTTTTTTATAACCTCCTTCTTTTTTTACTTTATTTTTATTGTTGACACTATTACAGATGTCCCCATCCCTTTCCCCCGCCCCCCATTTTCCACCTTCCCCCAGCCCCCGCCCCCCTTCCTTCTGGCCAACACCACACTGTTGTTTCCATTTGTATATATGTTTTTTTGGTCAAACTTTTTACCTTCTTTCATCCAGTCCCCCCTCCCCGCTCCCCTCTGACAGTTGTCAGTCTGTTCCATGTATTTATGCTTCTGTTTCTATTTTGTTTGTCAGTTTATTTCGTTCATCAAATTCCACATACTAGTGAGATCGTATGGTATTTGTTGGTGGGAATAGATGAGGGGATAAAAGCTGTGTTACATTTACACAATGATATCCTCCTTTTATTTCCTTTGTATATATACCCAGAAGTGGCATTGCTGTATCATATGGTAGTTTTATTTTTAATCTTTTTCAGGCAACTCCATACTGCTTTCCATAGTACCTGCACCAATTCACATTCCTACCAACGGTGCAGGGGATTTCTCTTTTCTCCACATCCTTGACACTTACCATCTCTTCTCTTCTTAAGGAGAGCCATTCTAACAGGGGTAAGGGATATCTCACTGTGGTTTTCATTTGCATTTCCCTGATGATTAGTGATGTTGAGCTCCTTTTGTGCCCGTTAGCCATCTGTATGTGTTATTTGGAAAAATGTCTATTCAGTTCCTTTGCCCGGTTTTTTAAAATCAATCTGTTTGGGTTGTGTTGCTGTTGTTGTTGAGTTGTATGAGTTCTTTATATATTGTGGACATTAACCCCTTATCAAATATACGGTTTGCAAATATGTTTTCCCATTTCATAGGATGCCTTTTCATTTATAATTTATTTTGCTGTACAGAAGCTTTTTAGTTTGATGTGGTCCCACTTAATTTTTTTTTATTTTGTTGCTTATACTTTTGGTGTCATATTTTTAAAAATCATTACAAAGACCAATATCAAGGAGCTTCTTTCCTATGTTTTTTTCTATAAGTTTTACTGTATCACATCTTATGTTTAGGCCCTTAATCCATTTTTAGTTTATTTTAGTGAGTGATGTAAGATAAGAGTCCAATTTTATTTTTCTGCATGTGGTTTTCCAGTTTTCCCACAACATTTGTTGGTGAGACTATCCTTTCCCCATTAACTATTTTTGGCTTCATGTCAAATATTAGTTGACTGTCTATGTGTGGGTTTATTTCTGGGCTCTCTATTCCATTCCGTTGATATGAGTCTAGATCTACATGCCTATTTTTAAAAAAATATATTTCTTTATTGATTTCAGAAAGGAAGGAAGAGGGAAAGAGAGATAGAAACATCAATGATGAGAGAGAATCATTGATCGGCTGCCTCCTGCATGCCCCCCACTGGGGTTCAAGCCCAAAACCCAGGCATGTGCCCTTGGCCAGAATCGAACCTGGGACCCTTCAGTCCGTAGGCTGACTCTCTATCCATTGAGCCAAACTGGCTAGGCTATGTCTATTTTTTTTTTAAATATATTTTATTGATATTTTACAGAGAGGAAGGGAGAGGGATAGAGAGCTAGAAACATCGATGAGAGAGAAACATCGATCAGCTGCCTCCTGCACACTCCCCACTGGGGATGTGCCCGCAACCACAGTACATGCCCTTGACCGGAATCGAACCTGGGACCCTTGAGTCCGCAGGCCGACGCTCTATCCACTGAGCCAAACCGGTTTTGGCGGCTATGTCTATTTTTAATATATATTTTTTATTGATTTCAGAGAGGAAGGGAGAGGGAAAGAGGGATAGAAACATCAATGATGAGAGAGAGTCCTTGATCAGCTGCCTCCTGCACACCCCCCATTGGGGACTGAGCCCACAACTCAGTCATGTGCCCTGACTGGAATTGAACCGTGACCTCCCTGGTTCATAGGTTGATGCTCAACCACTGAGCCACAACAGCCAGGCTATGTGTCTGTTTTTATGCCAGTAGCATACTGATTTATTTCTATAGCTTTGTAGTATAGTTTGAAATAAGGAAGTGTGGTGCCTCTGGCTTAGTTGTTCTTTCTCAGAATTGCTTTGGCTATTCGGAGTCTTTTGTGGTTCCATACAACTTTTGTTATTGTCTTTTCTATTTCTGTGAAATATGCCATTGGAATTTTGATAGGAATGGCATTAAATTTGTGGATGGCTTTAGGTAGTAAAGGCATTTTAACAATATTACTTCTTCTAATCCATGAACACAGGATATCTACATTTATTTCTGTCTTCGGTTTCTTTCACCAAAGTCTTGTGGTCTTCATTGTACAAATGTTTTACCTTCTTGGTTAAATTTATTCCTAAGTGTTATTGGTTTTTATGGTATTGCAAATGGGATTTTATTTCTTTTTCAGATATTTAATTGTTAGTGTATAGAACATAACTGATTCTGTATGTTGATATTTTTATATCCAGCAATTTTACAGAAGTAATTGTATAATTTCCACAGTTTTTTGCCTCTTCAGAATTTTCTGTATAATAGATTATATCATCTAAAAATAATGACAATTATATTTATTACTTCCAAAATGGATACCTTATATTACTGTGTTTTGCCTAATTTCTCTAGCTAGGATTTCCAGGACTATCCTATACAATAAAAGGCTAATATGCAAATCGACTGAATGGCAGAACAACCAGTCTCTATGATGCTCAATGCAGGAGCTGCCCCCTGGTGGTCAGTGCATTCCCACAGGGAGAGTGCTGCTCAGCCAGAAGCCAGGCTCACAGCTGGCGAGCACAGTGGCGGTGGCGGGAGCCTCTCCTGCCTCCAGGGCAGTTGGACATCCCCCGAGGGCTCCCAGACTCCCGAGAGGGCACAGGTCGCTCCTGGACTACGAGAGGGCACAGGCCGGGCTGAGAGCACCCCCCGAGTGCACAAATTTTGTGTACTGGGCCTCTAGTGTTGAACAAAAATGGTGAGAGTAGGAACTTTTGTCCTGTTCCTGATATAAGAAAAGCTTTTCATTTTTCACGATTGAGTCCCATATTCTCTGAGGGCCTTTATTATGTTGAGGTATGTTCCTTTTATACACAATTTTTTCAGAGTTTTTATCTTAAAAGGATACTATATTTTGCCAAATGTGTTTGCTGCATTTATTGAGATGATTATGATTTGTAACTTCCATTGTAATAATATGGTGATTGATTTGCATTTGTTAAACCATCCTTGAATTCCAGGGGGAAATCCCACTTGGTCATGATGTATAATCCTTTTAATGTGTTGCAGAATTTGATTTCTTAATATTTTGTTAAATTTTTGCATCTATACTTATCAGGGATATTAGTCTATAGTTTTTTATTTTTTGTAGTGTTCTTATCTGGCTTTGGTATCAGGGTAATGCTAGCCTCATAAAATGAGTCTAGAAGTGTTCCCTTCTCTAATTTTCTGGAAGAGTTTGAAGATTGGCATTAACTCTTCTTTAAACAATTGGTAGAGCCCTAACCAGTTTGGCACAGTGGATAGAGCATCAGCCTGCGGACTGAAGGGTCCCAGGTTCGATTCCAGTCAAGGGCATGTACCTTGGTTGCGGGCACATCCCCAGTAGGAGGTGTGCAGGAGGCAGCTAATCGATGTTTCTCTCTTATCAATGTTTCTAACTCTCTGTCCCTCTCCCTTCTTCTCTGTAAAAAATCAATAAAATATATTTTAAAAATAAATAAACAAACAAACAAACAAACAATTGGTAGAATTCACTAGTAAAACTGTCTGATTCTAGGCTTTTCTGTGTTGGAAGGGTTTTGATTACTGACTCAATCTCCTTACTCATTATTGGTCTGTTTAGATTTTCTATTTCTTCTTGGTAGTTGTATGTACCTAGGAATTAATCCATTTCCTCTAGATTACCCAATTTGTTGGCATATAAGTGTTCAGAATGGTCTCTTAGTATTATTTGTAATGTCTCCTCTTTAATGTCTAATTTTGTTTGTCTTTTCTCTTTTTTTCTTAGTCTAGCTAACCGTTTGTCAAATTTGTTTAAGAAACCAGCTCTTAGTTTTGTTGACCTTCTCTAATATTTTCTGGGTCTCTATTTCATTTGTTTCCCCTCTTATCTTTATTTCCTTCCTTTTACTAACTTTGAGCTTAGTTTTTGTTTGTTTTCCTAGTTCCTTGAGGTATGAAAAAATGTTCAAATCATATGGCTAATTGTTTGGGGGTGGGGAGGAAGCAAGTTGCAGGATAGAATGTGCCAAATTACCCCATTTTTATAAAAACAAATGTTAATATATGCTTAGAAATCAAAAGTTGGTGGGGGGAAGTATGAAATCTTGAAAATTTTAAAAGAGGTTATCACTGAAAAGTGAGATTAAAGGACATTTTTATTTCTCATGTTTCATATTTCTATAATGATTAACTTTTGTTTACCTTATAACTTTTCTAATCATAAAATAATTTAACAATATAATTAAAAGTAAAATCTGCCTATCAAGTGTTTTCCTCACCCTCACTTCCCCCTAGACATTTAGAATACAGTAACTGGGTCATACAAATGCAATCATTTTCAATGTTACCATCAAATGTCTGTGTTCAAAACCATCTTTTCTCAGACCAGCCATTGTGAGCATTGTTAGCCTGATGAAATGTGTGTGGGTCATCTGTTATGAGCATATTCAGTGGAAAAATCCATGTTAAGTCAGAGGTCATCCTGTCCTTTGCAGGTGCCTCAGACCCCATCAGCAAGAGCAGCTCCAGCCTGCCACTGCCAACCTAGGGAGTGGCTTCTCCTGTCCCTTCTAAAGGTTTTTTTAAAATATATATATATATTTTTATTGATTTCAGAGAGGAAGGGAGAGGGAGAGAGAGAGAGAAACATCAATGATGAGAGAGAATCATTGTTTGGCTGCCTCCTGCACACCCCCTACTGGGGATCAAGCCCGAAACCTGGGCATGTGCTCTTGGCTGGAATTGAATCTGGAACCCTTCAGTCCACAGGCCAACGCTCTATCCACTGAGCCAAACCGGCTATGGCTCTTCCAAATGTTTTTAAAAGTTCTTTCTATCCCTTACTTTTTCCCTTCTCTCCTTTCAGTTCATTCCTAAAATTCCCTAATAATCACAGTGGTTACAACAACACAATATCGGTTTTCCAGTGTAATCCTTTTAATATATATATATATGTAATCCTTTTAATACACACACATACATACATACACACACACACACACACACATATTATTGATTTCAGAGAGGAAGGGAGAGGGAGAGAGAGATAGAAACATCAATGATGAGAGAGAACCATTGATTAGCTGCCTTGAGCCCACAACCCAGGCATGTGCCCTGACCTGGAATTGAACTGTGACCTGTTGGTTCATAGGTCGATGCACAACCACTGAGCAACACTGGCAGGGTGTCCTTTCATAGTATATATGTTTTTTCAATGATGATGAGGCATTAAATAAGTGTGATTTACTTTTGGACTCTTCATATAAGTAAGTTCATAAGTTAATCAAAGCCCATCATCAGACCATGGTTTTCTGTGTTGGGCAATGCCAACATGGATTTGTACTGACTGCGCTGGATCTGCTCTCAAGGTTTGCCAGTGCCCTTCACCTCTCCCCTCTTAGTCTCCTTTAACTTCTTTCAGCATTTAAAGCTGCTAATCAAATCTTTCTTTTCCAAATTTCCTCCCTTTGTTTTCCTAAGTCTACATTCTCCTTTCTCTGTGAATGATTAATTTCGTTTTATTTCCATTCCTCTGGTGTATGCACATCAAAATGCATTTTCTGAGGATCCAAGATGGCGGCATAGGTAAACACCTAAACTGCTGCCTCACACAACAATTTCAAAACTACAACTAAAAGACAAAATGTCTATCACCCAGAACCACAGGAAAGCTGGCTGAGTGGAAGTTCTACACTAGAAGGAAAGAGAAAACAGCATTGAGAGGTGCACAAGCGCTGAAAAGCTGAGGTACGGAGCGTGCGAATCGGGCTGGTGACAGGCGACTGGGAGCACTGCTTTTTTCAACCCGAAGGGAAACAAGCTCCCGATTACTCCAAACTCCAGTGTCTGGGAAGACGCGGGGGACCCAAACTCCTACGGGGAGAAGCTGGACTGTCTGCCGTCGGGTGGGAAAGTGAGGGAGGCTTGCTTGCAGGGCTGCGCACAGGAATAATTGTTTACTGTGCTGGGGCGTGGGACGCAGGGACCCGGTCAGAGACACAGAGCCAGGTAACTGGCAGCCATCACTGTTTGCCACGACCTAGCCTAGTGAAGCCCTGAGACCCCACCCCGCACAATCTACAAACCCACCCAAGCTCCAAGCAGCAGCTTTAGCATATGAATGGCCTGCCCTATCGCAGCTTAACCTAGCAAACTTGCAGCCCAGGTCAGACAGCTCCAAAACCTCCAAACCCCAAGCAAAGAGGAGAAAACTGTAGTTCTCGCTATAGTTCCTGCTGGGTGGCCTCAGACAGTAGCTGACCTGCACCCCATTGGAAATCCAAAAGCCAGTGTACCTAGTGGTCAGTGTGAAACACCACATTTCAACTCCTCACATCCATAAGTGACACATTCAAGAGGCAGACTCAGTGAGCACCAAAGCCCCACTGAAACAAGTCCTGCACCATAAGCGTGTCTCCAGCACAGTTCTTCCATTATAGACACAGCGGGTCCTCACAGCCAATTGACCTGGAGGTCAATTCCTCCCAGTGTACCAATAGCAATCAAGGCTTAACTACACCAAGACTTTGCACTCAGCCCACAAAGGGGTGTACCAAGAGCGTCCACCTCAGGTGATTGGGGAGGCTGAGCTACTGGCCCCTATAGGTCACCTACCACACAAAGACACTCCATCAACACAGGGAAGCAGCCAAAATGCAGAGACAAAGAAACATGTCACCAATGAAAGAAATGGAGGAAAGCAAACTACTGGACAACATAGAGTCCAGAACACATTTATAAGGTTACTCAAGAATCTTCTAAAAACCGCCGAGAAACTTGATGAGACCTCTGAGGAGCTTAGTGAGACCTTCAAGGACCTTAATGAGAATGCCAAAAAAATGGAAAAGGACCAGTCAGAAATTAAGCATACACTGTCTAAAATAAAGAATATACAGAAATTCAACTGTAGATCAAAGGACCCCAAGAATCAAACCAAAGATCTGAAATATGAAAAAACAAAAAACACCCAACCAGAAAAACAAAAAGAAAAAAGAATCCAAAAATATGAAGATAGTGTAAGGAGCCTCTGGGACAACTTTAAGCGTACCAACATCCGAATTTTTAAGGTGCCAGAAGAAGAGAGAGAGCAAAATATTGAAAACCTATTAGAAGAAATAATGACAGAAAACTTTCCCTAGCTGGTGAAAGAAATAGACTTACAAGTTCAGGAAGCACACAGAATCCCATACAAGAGGAATCCAAAGAGGACCACACCAAGACACATCATAATTAAAATGCCAAGGGCAGAGAAACCAAGATGGCGGCATAGGTAAGCACCTAAACTGCTGCCTCGCACAACAATTTCAAAACTACAACTAAAAGACAGAATGGACACCATCCAGAACCACAGGAAAGCTGGCTGAGTGAAAATTCTACAACTAGAAGGAAAGAGAAAAGCTCACAGAGAATTGGAGGTACGGCAAAGGGTCTTTGTGCGCGCAGAGAGGAAGGGCGGCTGAGAGCCTGGCTGACTTTCTCTGGCGGAAGGGGTAAGGAAGCCCCCGACCGCACTGAACCCCAGTTCTGACTGCACTGAACCCCAGTTCCGGGCGAGCCCCTGGGGACCCACGCTCTTACGGGGGGAATCTGAACTCTCGGGCGGAGACTGGGGAGCCGGGGAAGACAGAGGTCTGAAGGCGCACGCGTGCCAGTGTGCACAAAGGCGGCGGAGGTTGCCACAGGCTTTCCCTAGTGGAAGGGAGTCAGAAGCTCCTGACTGCACTGAGCCCCAGTTCTGACTGCACTGAACCCCAGTTCCAGGCGAGCCCCTGGGGACCCACGCTCTTGTGGGGGGAATCTGGACTCTCGGGCGGAGACTTGGGAGCCGGGGAAGGCAGAGGTCTGAAGGTGCGCCAGTGCGCGCAAGGGCAAGGCTGACGGGAAGCCAAGACTGTCTGCTCCGCCCTGAGACTCCACCCCTTCCAAGCTTAGCACAGAGGCTATTGCAATTTGGCAAGTCTAATCCTATAAAGCTGTCTCCAGCACCGAACTTCTCCCAGCATAGACACAGCTGATCCTTATAGCCAACTGGCCTGGAGGTCAATTCCTCCCAGTGATACCAACAACAATCAAGACTTAATTACAACAAGGCTGTACACACAGTCCACAAAGGGGTGCACCAAGAGTGTCCACCTCAGATTAACTGGGGAGGCCGACCCACTGGGCCATATAGGAAACCTAGCACACAAATTTACCCTACCAACTCAGGGAAGCAATGAAAATGCGGCGTCAAAGAAACAGATCACAAATGAAAGAAATGGAGGAAAACAAACAACTGGATATAGAATTCAAAACCACGGTTATAAGGTTTTTCAATAGACTTACAAGTCCAGGAAGCCCACAGAACCCCAAACAAAAGGAATCCAAAGAGGACCACACCAAGACACATCATAATTAAAATGCCAAGAGCAAAAGACAGAGAGAATCTTGAAAGCAGCAAGAGAAAAACAGTTGCCTACAAGGTAGTACCCATAAGACTGTCAGCTGATTTCTCAACAGAAACTATGCAGGCCAGACGGGAGTGGCAAGAAATTTTCAATGTGATGAATAGCAAGAACCTACAACCAAGATTACTCTACCCAGCAAAGCTATCATTCAGAATTGAAAGTCAGATAAAGAGCTTCACAGATAAGAAAAAGCTAAAGGAGTTCATCACCACCAAACCAGTATTATAAGAAATGCTTAAAGGTATTCTTAAAGAAGAGGAAGAAGAAAAAAGTAAAGAGAAAAATTATGAACAACAGATACATATCTATCAACAAGTGAACCAAAAAATCAAGTGAATTAAAAACCTGAGGAGCAGAATCATCTGGTGAATATAATAGAATCAGGGGCATAGAAAGGGAGTGGACTGATAATTCTCAGGGGGAAAGGGGTATGGGGGAGTTCAGGATGAGACTGGACAAAAATCATACACCTATGGATGAGGACAGAGGGGGGGAGGTAAGGGCAGAAGGTGGGGTGGGAACTGGGTGGAGGGGAGCTATGGGGGGGGAAAGGAGAAACAATTGTAATAATCTGAATAAAGATTTATTAAAAAATAAAAAATTAAATAAATAAATAAATAAATAAATAAATAAATAAAATGCCAAAGGCAAAAGACAAAGAGAGAATCTTGAAAGCAGCAAGAGAAAAACGGTTAGTTACCTACAAGGTAGTACCCATACGACTGTCAGCTGATTTCTCAGCAGAAACTATGCAGGCCAGAAGGGAGTGGCAAGAAATATTCAAAGTGATGAACAGCAAGAACCTACAACCAAGATTACTCTACCCAGCAAAGCTATCATTCAGAGTTGAAGGTCAGATAAAGAGCTTCACGGACAAGAAAAAGCTAAAGGAGTTCATCACCACCAAACCAGGATTACATGAAATGCTGAAGGGTATTCTTTAAGAAGAGGAAGAAGAAGAAAAAGGTAAAGATGAAAATTATGAACAACAAAATGACATCAAATACATACCTACCAACAAGGGAATCTAAAAATCAAGTGAATAAAAAATCTGAAGAACAGAATAAACTGGTGAATATAATAGAATCAGGGACATAGAAAGGGAGTGGACTGACAATTCTCAGGGGGAAGGGGGTGTGAGGGGTTCGGGAAGAGATTGGACAAAAATCTTACACCTATGGATGAAGACAGTGGTGGGAGGTAAGGGCATGGGATGGGGTGGGGAATCAGGTGAAGGGGAGCTATTGGGGAAAAAAAGTGGAACAACTGAAATAATCTGAAAAATAAAGATTTATTTTAAAAAAAATGCATTTTCTTCTCTCCCCATCCCACTACCACTTCTTTCTGGATCTCCTACTTTGGTTAAAGAGAGAGAGTCACTCAGCAGGGGTATTTTCCAAGTCTCCCCCCACCGCTCCTTCCACCTTCAGCACCTGAGCAGTACAGCCAACCAACCCCTATATCCAGCTCTCTTTCCAAATATCTCACGCAGCCTCGCTTTCTCCCATCTCCTCTGGTCCTGCCCTCGCTCCGTCCCCATCCCTGGCAGCTGTGCCTCCCCTCTCTCTTTGATCAAAGTCCCAAACTGTCCTGCCTATAAGAGTTTTCATTCAGTAAAGCAGAGCAGTTACTTAACCACACTCCGATAAGGGGTGCCGCTCATCTTGAGGACAGCAGAGTAAGTGGAAAAACAATAATCAAATTGACAGGTGAGTTTTCCCATCTCAACAATCATATATCTGATCTTAGAGAAAAAGCTCTCAGCTTTTCACCATTGAGTATGATATTAGCTGAAACTTATAAGATTATATTAACCCATGTCACCCCAATAAATTTAAAAAAATCAAACCAATCATATTCAAGACCTGGGTCAACTGGCAGAACAGATTTGGGCAGAAAGGAATGTAAGAAAACGAGTTTCCCAGGAGCCGGTCTCAGAACTCTGCAGCAGCCCGGGCTGTGGGGTCTGGTGGTGGGCTCTGTCTCAGTGGATGTGACTGAGCAGGTTGGGCTCCGGTCACCGTTAGAGCTGTCCCATGGCCTTGGTTTGGACTGAGAAATTCCTTTGGTTGTCTGTCTCCTGAGACTTTGCTAATATTCTTACACAACAAATTTGGGAAGGAATATGTTCAATGGCAATCCATAGTGTCCCCACAGTTGTGGCAAACATGATCAAACTGTTTCTATAAAATGACAGGGGTATGGCTTGAGGTGGGGGTGGGGTGAGGGGCCGGGCGAGCCTTTCCTGCTCTCATCTGTGAGAGGTTTGCTGGGGAGTTGTCTGCATTCTCAGTGTGGCATTTCTTTTATTTAGCCTCACTGCTTACTGACCTGGTCCCGAGGGGGTAGGAACTAAGGCCCATACCCTACCGAGCGCCTAGAGCTTACGAGACACAGGACAGCCTCCGCAACAGGGAATTACCCGGTCCAAAGTCTCAGTGGTGCTGAGGTTGAAAATCCTGATTTAAACAGACTCTTCCTTTTACTAGTTTAATTAGTGGACCTTTATCTAAAGCGATGTTCGAAGGCTTTGACTACAGTTGCTCTGGCGTCAAGTAAAATTTGCTCTGCATGGCGGCTTTGAAGATTGGACTACAATAGAATCCTAACATACTTAAAGGAAAGAAGCTTAATCTAGACCATGTAACACACACGCCTACAGCGACCTGTTTACAGATCTAGATATCTAATTGAGAAAATGATTTAACTCTTTGGCATTTCTGTTTCCTCATTTGCAAAATGGGGTGATAATTTTTGTCCTAATTACCTCACACTCTTTTGAGGCCCAAATGGGAAAATTTATGTGAACACACTTTGTAAAATACAAATATATATATGACCATGACCACACAGCTATATACCAAGCCAAGGTGAAAATCACTATTCACATAGGTTTTCTGTTTTTTCTTTTAACTAATTCAATACATATTTTGCTCTTTTTTTTTTTTACTCTAAATATTGGCCTACATATATAAGTAAGAAATAAAAAACATGAGAAAAATTTAGTCCCACCCTCAAGTTCACTGTCAAGTTGATTCAGTATAAGGTAACATACATTCTTAAGTAAAAATAGATTATCTTCTATGTGGTTGTAGAACATTCATTTTATCATAGTAATCTTAAATGGGAGGCTAGCCCATATCTGTACTATCAAAAATGAGAGAAGTTCAAGGAATTACATCAGCAAAGTTGCCTTCCTTGAATGACAGGCAGATGTAGTGGATGCTCATCGTGAGGACCAGAGAAGCAAGGTCCTAAACGCTCAGAATTAGACATGTAAGCAGTGGATTTCATCCGGTATAATTTTGGCATAATGTGAAGTGGTTGAAAAGGGGAACCCAAGAATGAAATAAATGAATTTGTTTATTTTCAGAATAATTAGATTCTTCTGTGTTCATATTTCTTGTTTTGTGCAATTTGAGGCAAGTTCCCCTTGGATGGATGGTGTATGTAAACGTAGCGCTGAGTCACTACAATTTGACTAAAACCATGTTCTGCCCTATTCATAGAGCACACACAGGTCAGCGAGGAAGAAATCACAAGCAGGGGTAGTCTCTGGATGCCCCACAGATAGCATCTCCATAGGACCATTGTTCCAATAAACCTACAGGCATTCGGAGGAGCTTTACAGGGACTCCAGAGAGCAACCGGGATCCTACACCTCACGTGGTGTCATTCTTGGTGTTCGGGCTATGCCTTATCAAGCCAGATGCTGCTGAGTGTACATGAAGGCGGCAGATCAGAGCCTGGGTGGGCAAATTCACTGGCCACACAACATGTCTGAGGCCAGCTCAGTCACCTTTGTGACTGCCTCCGGAACCTTCAGCACTGAGGGCTGGTGTCCTTTTGTGGCTTGAAGGCAGTTTTGTTTGCTATTTGTTTGTTGTTTTCACCCAACCAAATTCTGCTGCCTCCCTAAATGCATTCGAGATAAGTGTTATGTGTAGTTGTGCAAACACATGTCCCAAGTGCTACAATTCTTCACCTCATAACCATGGCAGGCTTGGGGAATCAGTACTGACACTCTTTCTGATCAAGATTGGATGGCCTCTGAATCTTTCTTAACACCATGCTCTAGCCAACTGCTCCTACCAACTGGAGGCTATTGGCTGTGGAGATGGATGCACATGTGCACATACCTGTGAATATATTAAAAACCATTGAACTACACACTTTAAATAGGTGCTTTGTGACTTACATCTGTGTAAAGCTGTCAATTTCTAGTTACTGGGAGGGGAAAAAAATGCCTTGAGCAGAAAAAACACAAACAAAACACTTCCATTGATTTTTTAGAGAGAGTGGGAGGGGAGGAGGGGAGAGAGAGAGAGAGAGAGAGAAACGTCGGTGTGAGAGAGACATATCGATTGGTTGCCTCTAGCTCACGCCCAAACCAGGGCCACGGATCAAACCTGCAACCCAGGTACATGCCCTTGACTGAGAATTGAACCCTTGACCCTTCAGTGCATGGGCCGATGTTCTTACTGTTAGAGAGTGGGGATTTTTGAGCGCTCCAGAGAGACCGTGGACTATGCCCCAGATAGGGTTGTCAGTGCTGACACCAGGCCAGGCCTTGAGATATGGTCTCATGGCCCCTTTCCCCTTGCACCTCACAAAATAGCTTCGCAAGATAGAATACTGTCAGCTTTCTGAAGAACAGGATAACCATGTAAATAACATGGTCGTCAATAGCATGGCCCTGACATTATTTGGGAAAAACTGTTTTGTCTTGGGTTACTTTGTAAAAACAGGATGTGGTTAATGTGCTTAAAAGTGCTCTTGCACAAAGGGTCGGGGCTGCTCTCTGACCTCCCCAGGAGAGAGGGCAGTCGCCAGCCGGCAATAAAGGCTCCCTAAATTTTAATTTGGTCTGGACTCCAGTGGTCTTTACTCGCGTTTGCTCCACAACATTACCACTGACTCACACTGGCCAGGGTGAGATTTTCTTAAATGATATAAACTATCACCTTGAAAGAAGAGGTATTCTTTTTCTTAGTAAAGGGCTGAGTCCTTCCACAATTGCGTAAGTCACACTTTTGCAGGTACAAGACCCTCCCAGAGGCCTTGTGAAAACACAGCTTGCTGCACCTCTGAAGTTCGGATTCAGTTGGTCTGTGCTGGGGCTTCAGAATTTGCACGTCACACAAGCTCCCAAGTGGTGCCAGTGCTGCCTGCCTTTGCCCACACTGAGGAGCAACATTGGCCTAAATCACTGACAAAGCCAGAGAGTCCTGTCTGGCCGGGTAGCTCAGCTAGTTCGAGCATTGTCCTGATACTCCAAGGTTTTGGGTCGATCCTAGGTCAGAGCACATACAAGAATCAACCAATGGTCCTAGCCGGTGTGGCTCAGTTGGTTGGACATAGTCCATGCACTGAAAGGTCATGGGTTTAATTCCCCCTCAGTGCACATGCCCGGGTTGCAGGCTCGATCCCCGGTAGGGTATGTGCAGGAGGAAGCTGATTGATGTTTCTCTCTCATCAATGTTTCTCTCTCTCCCTCTCCCTTCTTCTCTCTCTAAAAAATCATTAGAAACCTTTAAAAAAAATAATCAACCAATGAATGCATAAATAGGTGGAACAACAAATTGGTGTTTCTCTCTCTCACTCTCCCCCCCTCCTCTCTCTCTCTCTCTAAAATAAATCAATAATTTTTTAAAAAAACAACAACAACAACAGTCAGGGTGAAGGCAAATCTTATTTTAAAGTAGCTCCAAACCTAAAATAACATTCAATTACATCATATTCTTTGAGTGCAGTTACCAGGGAACACAATGGAAATACTATCTATCCACATAGAGTAAAATACTATAATGAAAGCAAATGAGTCAATTTCTAAGAAGGAAAAATAGACTAGGGGGTTTAAGATGGAACAAACTGAGGTGTGGCAAACATGAAGGCTTTAACTGCTGCAACAAAACCATGATTTACTATCATTTTATTTTGTTAGCTGTGGAGTTTCTGAATTTGTGGATAGTTGGTACATAGCCTTTTCTTGAAATTGTGTTAACCATTTTTTTAAATTAAGGTTTATAACATTATGTAAGTTTCAGGTGTACAACACTATAATCCAACATCTGCACACACTACAGTGTGCTCATCATCAAAGGTCTAGTTTCCATCCATCATCATACAATTGATCCCCTTTATCCATTTCATCCTCCTGCTACGCTCTCTCCCTCTCGTAACCACACATCTGTCATCTTCATCTATGACTTTGTTTTTGTTTTGTTTGCTTTCTTTGTTTTTATTTCATATATGAATGAAACCATACAGTATTTCTCTTTCTTTTTTTTTCTTCCCTCATCAGAGGATATTTTTTCCATTGATTTTTTTTTTTTTTTTTTTTTTTTTTTTTTAGGGAGAGAGTGGAAGGTTTGGGAGAAAGAGAAAGAGAGAGAGAGAGATGTGAAAAACATCGACTGGTTGCCCACAACCCTTCAGTGTGAGGGTGGACACTCTAACCACTGAACAACACCAGCCCGGGCAGCATTTGTCTTTCTTTGTCTGATTTATTTCACTTAGCAAAACACCCACAAGGTCCACCCATGTTGTCACAAATGGCAAGATTTCATCTTATTTTTTTAATTTAATAAATCTTTATTGTTCAGATTATTACAATTGTTTCTCCTTCCCCCCCCCCATAACTCCCCTCCACCCGGTTCCCACCCCACTCTTTGCCCTTACCTCCCCCCGCACTGTCCTCATCCATAGGTGTATGATTTTTGTCCAGTCTCTTCATGAACCCCCCCATACCCCTTTCCCCCTGAGAATTATCAGTCCTCTCCCTTTCTATGCCCCTGATTCTATTATATTCACCAGTTTATTCTGTTCCTCAGATTTTCAATTCACTTGATTTTTAGGTTCACTTGTTGATAAATATGTATTTGTTGTTCATAATTTTTCTCTTTACTTTTTTCTTCTTCCTCTTCTTAAAGAATACCTTTCAGCATTTCATATAATACTGGTTTAGTGGTGATGAACTCCTTTAGCTTTTTCTTATCTGTGAAGCTCTTTATCTGACCTTCCATTCTGAATAATAGCTTTGCTGGGTAGAGTAATCTTGGTTGTAGGTTCTTGCTATTCATCACTTTGAATATTTCTTGCCACTCCTGTCTGGCCTGCATAGTTTCTGTTGAGAAATCAGCTGACAATCGAATGGGTGCTCCCTTGTAGGTAATTAACTGTTTTTCTCTTGCTGCTTTTAAGATTCTCTCTTTGTCTTTTGCTCTTGGCATTTTAATTATGATGTGTCTTGGTGTGGTCCTCTTTGGATTCCTTTTGTTTGGGGTTCTGTGGGCTTCCTGGACTTGTAAGTCTATTTCTTTTACCAGGTCGGGGACGTTTTCTGTCATTATTTCTTCCAATAGGATTTCAGTATCTTGCTCTCTCTCTTCTTCTGGCACACCCATAATTCTGATGTTGGTACGCTTGAAGTTGTCCCAGAGGCTTCTTACACTATCTTCAACTTTTTGGATTCTTTTTTCTTTTTTTTGCTTTTCCAGTTGAGTGTTTTTTGCTTCTTTGTATTTCAAATCTTTGACTTGATTCTTGTGTTCCTCTAGTCTGTTTTTGGGTCTCTGTATAATATTTTTTATTTCAGTCAGGGTATGTTTAATTTCTAGTTGGTCCTTTTTCATATCTTCGAGGATCTCGTTATATTTACCGGCCTTTTCTAGGATATTCTTGAAAAGCCTTATAACCGTGGTTTTGAATTCTATATCCAGTCGTTTGTTTTCCTCCATTTCTTTCGTTTGTGATCTGTTTCTTCGTCTCCCCATTTTTCACTGCTTTGCTGAGTTGGTAGAGTAGCTTTGTGTGCTAGGTTTCCTATATGGTCCAGTGGGTCGGCCTCCCCAGTTAATCTGAGGTGGACACTCTTGGTGCACCCCTTTGTGGACTGTGTGTACAGCCTTGTTGTAGTTAAGTCTTGATTGTTGTTGGTATCACTGGGAGGAATTGACCTGCAGGTCAGTTGGCTGTGAGGATCAGCTGTGTCTACACTGGGAGATTTTCGGTGCTGCAGACAGCCTTATAGGATTAGCCTTGCCAGATTGCAAAAGCCTCTGTGCTCAGCTTGGAAGGGGTGGAGTCTCAGGGCGGAGCAGACAGTCTTGGCTTCCCTTGTGCAAGTCTCCAGACCTCTGCCTTCCGCGGTTCCTGAGTTTCCGCCTTACAGTCCAGATTTCCCCAGTAAGAGCGTGGGTCCCCAGGGGCTCGCCCGGAACTGCGGTTCAGTGCAGTCAGAACTGGGGTTCAGTGCAGTCAGGAGCTTCCGACTCCCTTCCGCTAGGGATAGCCTGTGGTAACCTCCGCAGTCAGTCTTTGTGCACACTCATGCCTCCAGACCCTTGCCGCCGCGGCTCCCCTTAGTCTCTGAGTTTCCGAGTCTCCGGGTGCCTTTCTCTCTACCTGACAGTCCAAACTCCCCCTGTATGAGCCTGGATCCACAGGGTTTCGCCCGGAACTGAGGTTCAATGCAGTCGGAACTGGGGTTCAGCGCAGTTGGGGGCTTCTTTCCCCTCCCACCAGAGAAAGCCAGCCAGGCACTCCGCCGCCCTTCCTCTCTGTGCGCGCCGGTCTCAGTACCTCAGCTCTTTGCCGTTCCTTCTCCGTGAGTTTTCCTCTTTCCTTCTAGTTGTAGAATTTCCACTCAGCCAGCTTTCCTGTGGTTCTGGATGGTGTCCATTCTATCTTTTAGTTGTAGTTTTGAAATTGGTGTATGGAGCAGCAGTTTAGGTGCTTACCTATGCCGCCATCTTGGTTTCTCCTCTCATCTTTTTTAAGGCTGAGTAATATTCCTGTGTGTGTGGGGGGGTGTATGTATGTATATGTATCTCACCTTTTTTATCCATTCACCCATCTATGGACTCTTAGGTTGTTTCCATATCTTGGCTATTGTAAATAATGCTGCAATGAACATAGGAGTGCATCTATCTACATATATAAAAGCTCAATGCCCTGACTGGTTTGGCTCAGTGGATAGAGCGTCGGTCTGCGGACTGAGGGGCCCCAGGTTCGATTCCGGTCAGGGGCATGTGCCTTGGTTGCAGGTACATCCCCAGTGGGGGGTGTGAAGGAGGCAGCTGATCGATGTTTCTCTCTCATCAATGTTTCTAACTCTCTATCCCTCTCCCTTCCTTTCTGTAAAAAAATCAATAAAATATTAAAATATGTTTAAAAAAAAAAAAACTTAAGTGACCATCTGACCGGTAGCTTTGATGCACACTGACCACCAGGGGGCAGATGCTCAATGCAGGAGCTGCCAAGCTGCAATGACTTGGCAGCTGAGGTTCTCAGGTGACACAGAGAGAAGGGTGCCTGATTCCAGGGTGCATCACCCAAGAACTGCCCTCTCGCAATCCGGGACCCCTCGGGGGATGTCAGAGAGCTGGTTTCTGCCCAGTCCCCGCAGGCCAGGCCGAGGGACCCCACCCTCACTGGGCCTCTAGTCTTTTCATATTAGTGTTTTTGTATTCTTTGGGTAGAAATCCAGAAGTGGAATCGCTGGATCATATGGTAGTTCTATTCTTAATTTTTTAAAGAACCTCCATACCGTTTTCCATAGTGACTGCACAAATTTACAATCCCACCAACAGTGGACAAGGGTGCCCTTTTCTCCACATTCTCTCCAGCACATGTTATTTCTTGTCTTTTCTATAATAGACATTCTAGCAAGTGTGAAGTGATAGCTCATTATGATTTTGATTTGCATTTCCCTAGTAATTAGTGATGCTGAACATTCTTCTGTACCTATTGACCATCTGTATCCCTTCTTTTGAAAAAGGTTTATTCAGATCATCTGCCCATTTTTAAATTGAATTATTTGGGTGTTTTTGTTGAATTATATGAGGTCTTTATGTATTTTGGTTATCAACCCCTAATTGGATGTATGATTTTCAAATATCTTTCCTTATTAGGTGGGTTGCTTTTTTGTTTTGTTGATGGTTTCCTTTGCTGTGCAGAAGCTTTTTAGCTCCATTTGTTTATTTTTGCTTTTTTTCCCCTTACCACAGGGGTCAAATCCAAAAAACAAAACAAAACAAAAAGTAGACATTGCACTTGTGTTTTCTTCTATATATTTTATGGTTTCAGGTCTTATATTAAAGTGTTTAATCCATTTTGAGTTAATATTTGTGAATGGTATGAGATACTGGTCCAGTTTCATTCTTTTGCATGTGGCTGTCTGGTTTTCCCAACATCATTCTTTTAAAATGTATTGTTTAATTGATTTCAGTGAGGAAGGGAAAGGGGGGGGGGGGCAGAGAGAGAGAGAGAGAAACATCAACTATGAGAGACAATCATTGATCGGCTGTTCCTGCACACTCCACACCTGGGATCCAGCCTGCAATCTGGCATTTTCCCCGACTGGGAATTGAACTGTGACCTTCTGGTTCATAGGTCGATGCTCAACCACTGAACAACACTGGCCGGGCTCAATATCATTTATTGAACATGCTGTCCTTTCTCCATTTTATGTTCTTGGCTCCATTTTCATAAGTTAGTTTTCCATACACATATGTGTGAGTTTATTTCTGGGCTCTCTATTCTTTTCCATTGGTCTATGTGTCTATTTTTCTGCCAATACCATACTGTTTTTATTATGATAGCTTTGTAATTTAGTTTAAAGTTGTGGGGTGTGATACATCTGGCTTTGTTCTTTTTTTTCAGTATTGCTTTTGATATGGAATTTTTGGACTGGAACCTGGATTATTTGTCCGCCAGAGTCGAAGAATGAATCCATGGATGGAAAGTGGTATAGCAAAGGTGGAAATTTATTGAAAAACAAGTACAGACTCCCACATGGGGAGAGGGAAAGAGTCCCACAGAATGGACTCCCACATGGGGAGCGGGGGAAAAGGTCCCACTGAGTTCCTTTTCCCTGCGGCTTACATAAGCTGCAGATCCTGGTGCCTTGATATCCCCTCTGATTGGTCACTATTCCCTTGGACTGGTTACTATAGTAACTTCTGGGCTCAAAGGTTGAACCTCACATGGGACATGTGAGGTTCTCCCCACTCCTTCCTTATTGTTTTCCTATTCTCTTTGGGCTTTCTTCCTCTCCTTCTGAATGAAGGGCTTCCTTCTCTTTATTTTGTAAATATAGACCTTTTGCTGTTTCCAGCTTCCTCATTCTATGGAAATGTACCTGTTGCAGCTTTCCAGCTCCCCCATTCTATGAAAATATACCTTCTGCTGCTCTGCAGCCCTGTGCTTTCCCTCCATGGTCCCCTTAATTTCCAAAATTTCTAAAATTTCCTAAACCTGTCCTATCTTACCCCTAAAATTCCTGTTTCACTTTGACAATTCGAGATCTTTTGTGGCTTGACACAATTTTATGTATTTTTTGTTGTTGTTGTTGTTGTTCTAGTTCTGTGAAAAATGCCATTGGTATTTCTGAGGACAAAAATAAAAAGGCCTTTCTTTTTCTTTGCTGTAGCTTTCCACCACAATTTATGAGAAGCACCTGGTAATTAAACCCCAAGATTATTAGTTCCTCTGATTCAAATAGCCCCTCTGTTCAAACTGCAAGACAAGATAAATTACTCTCAAGGCTACATTCTTGCAAACACCTCCTCCCTGCTGTTTTTACAACTCAGGGATTATTAGTAGAAAGTTCCCTCCCCTCTCCTCTTCAAACAAGCCTCTTCTGAAGTTCATAACTTTTACTCTAAACTAAGCATGTTTTACAGGCTTGGGAAAAATACTGACAAGACACCTCCCTAGGACATCTGCCTGGTCTGTCTCCTAAAAAAAGCAAACAAACATTTCAAAGACAACCCCCTGATGTCTGCTCAATTTCACGCCCCATATCCCCCTCCCTTCCTTGTTGCCTAGCAACAGCAGCTAAGGTTTTAAAGGGGGAGCTGCTTTTTGTTTCTTGTCCTTGTATTGATTAGCAATGCACCGCCCTTTCCCTTGGGGGCGGGGGAAGTAAAATAAACTCTGTATCTATCTCTTCTCTCAGTTGTGAATTCTTTCACAGCCCAGTACTCACCAAAACCCTAACAGTATTTTGATAGGGATTGCATTACATCTGTAGACTGCTTTAGGTGATGTGGACATTGTAACAATGTTAATTTTCTTATTTATGGCATGGATATCTTTCCATTTATTCAATTTCTTTCAACAATATCTTATCTTTTTTATTGAACAAGTCTTTTACCTATTTGGTTCAATTTATTTCTATGTATTTTACTCTTTTTGTTGTGATTGTAAATGAGATTTTCTTCATTCCTTTTTCTAATAGTTCATTGTTAGTGTATATAATGCAACCTTTTTTTGTATATTGATTTTTGTACCTACAACTTTACTGTGTTTATTATTTCTAATGTGTGTTTTTTTTGGTAGAGTCTTTAGGGTTTTCTGTGTATAAAATCATGTCTTTTGAAAAAGTGACATTTCCAATGCTTTCTAATGTGTTCTTCACCTCACTTGAGTTCAGCTTCAGAATTTGTTTGGGTCATTTTTAGAGGTTTTTTTGGGGGGGAGGAGGGGAGTTGTTTGTTAATCCTCACCTGAGGATATTTTTTCCACTGGTTTTTCAGAGAGAGTGTGGGAAGGAAAGAGAGAGAGAGAGTGAGAGAGAGAGAAACATCTATGTGAGAGAAACACATCAACTGGTTGCCTCCCACAGGCCCCTACTGGGGGGCGGGGCCGAACCAAAAACACGGGTATGTGCCCTTGATGGGGAATCGAACCGGAGACCCTTTGGTATGTGGGCCAAGGCTCTAACCACCAGCCAGGGCCTTTTTCAGAGTTTTAATGTCTTTAGTAAAATACTCCTGTTCATCAACTTTTTTTCTGAGGTCATTGAACTGCCTTTCTGAGTTTTTCATGGCTCCGCATTTTAATTCTCTGTCAGATCACAGTCTTCCGTGACTTTAGGTGTGGTTTCTGGAGAACTGTTTTCTTTCTGTGATGCTGTGTTAGCGTGGCTTTCATTGTGCTTGATGAGCTGCTCCTCTGCCCTTGCCTTTGGAGTAGAGAACACTTTTCTCAGGTAAAGCTTTGTTTACTTCTATGGAACAAACAGTTCAGGTGGGTAACCAGATGCCGTTTTTTCTTTACCAGAAGGTGGCGCCACAGCACAAGATTTTGACTTGTCTTAACCTCTCTGCCTCTGGCTGCTTGAGAGCCAGCACTTGCCCATCCTAGGCCTCTGCAGAGGTGCCGCTGGTGCCCTCCGTGTCTCCACTTGTGCCCCCAGAGTCACTGGCTGCGGCCGGTGTCGCAGTGGTTGTGGGCATCGCTGTCCATGTCAGCACGGTGTCCGGAGACGGGGCTGGGGCGGAAAGGGGAGGGTGGGTGCAGGCTCCTGACTTTCTCTATGGCTGTTGCATTAAAAGGCTCTACCGCCTTGGGTGAGGGGGCTGGGGGCGCGGTGCCACGGGAGCAAGGGGACTGGGATTTGGGCCGGGCACTGCCCTGTCGCTGCTTGGTTCCCTGTGGCCACAGGCCTGGGGAAGTGTCACTCCTGCTGCTCCGGGAGCTCCGGGGGTGCGGGTACAGCCACAGCCAATGGGGGCCAGAGTAGTGGGCACCTACTTCAAATGCTGCCTTTTATTTTATTTATTATTATTTATATTTTTAATTTTTGGTGGTTGTTGTTCATCCTCACCCAGGAATATTTTTCCATGGATTTTTAGAGAGAGTGGAATGGAGGGGGAGAGACATCAATTGGTTGCCTCCCGCAGGCGCTGGGACCAGGGCTGGGATTGAGTCTGCAACTGAGGTGCCTGCCCTTGACCAGAATTGAACCTGGGACCCTTCAACGCTCTATCCACTGAGCAAACCAGCTAGGGCTCGATGCTGCCTTTAAAAAATTTTTTCGGTGTAGGAGGACGAATTGGGGGTGGGGTCAGGGTTGCCCTTTTGCAGGGACTGTGTGCTCAACCACCACGGCTGGCCGGGCCACTGGCACCCTCAGCTGTTCCCTTTGCCCTCTCTGTGTGTCCTAATGAGCCGCCTTCCATGCACAGGTGTGTGCCTCTGTCCGCGCCCTGGTGTGCGGCCGGGGCACCTTTCCTGAGGTACGGGGCCGCGGAGATGGCGGTTGATGGGGGCACATGAAAGGAGCCTCCCTCCCTGCCGTCATACGCTGCTGGCATTTGAACAAGTCCGTTCCTCTGGGTAAGTCACTGTAACCCTTTATCAAAGGTAATTTTAGTAACTAAGCTATTTGTATTTTTAAAGTTCGATTTGTTTTTTCATTAATAAGCAATGATTAGCTACATTGTGAATTAACATTATTATGGCTTTCTTTCAGGAAAGCGGAGGATTCTGTTCATAGGAATTAATTAAAAATCTCAAGTTTACACCTTAGGCATCAGATACCGATTATTCTTCAGAAAGTCACATTTCAGCTTCATATCAGCTTATACACAAACGTGAAAGGCGCCACTCCCGGGGCACCAGCGGGACTGGGGCAAGGCAAACATGGGGGCGATCCCGGAGGACCCAGCGCTGCCGAAAGGGAGGCAAGCTCTTGCTCGGAGCAGTGACTCCCGCAGACAGAGATGGGGGAGGGTAAATCTCTCAGGCTGACACAGCCTCGGAGCAGGGAGAAACGCCTGGGGACTTGTTGAAGCGGCTGAGGCCCGGGCTAATCCCTGCAGGTTAATCCAGGAGACCCGAGGCGAGGCCTTAAGTCTTTCCACCACCGAGAACACTGCTCTAAGGATTGTCTAAGATTATGATGCGTGTGGACGTCAGTGGAACACACTTTGAAAAACAGTGCATTTGGGATTAAGAATCACTGTCTCGGTTAGCAAAACACTGGGAGATGTGGCACACCCCTCCAGAGCGTGGAGGTTTCCAATTACAGCTGTAAAGGGAAAACAGAACTTGCGAGTGAAAAAGGACCCTGTATAGCATTAGTTTAATATTTTTTTTCAACTGAGCTCAAGTAAAAGTCTGGAATAATAATTTGTGTTAAGAAGTCAGGTCTCACCGACTTACACCATCCACAATAATAAACTAAAAATGGATAAAAGAATTGAATGTAAATAGTGAAACCATACAAATCCTAGAAGGAAACATAGGCAGTAAAATCTCAGACATCTCATGTAGCAATATGTTTGCTGATGTATCTCCTAGGGTAAGGGAAACAAAGGAAAAAATAAACAGATAGAACTACATTAAACCAAAAAGCTTCTGCAAAGCAAAATAAACCATCAACAAGATGAGAAGGGAACCCACTATATGGGAGAACTTATTTGCTAATGACATATCTGATAAGGGGTTAATTTCCAAAATATATAAAGAATTTATAAATTCAACACCAGGAAGACGAACAGCCCAATTAAAAAATGAGCAAAGGACCTGAATAGACACTTCTTTTTTTTAATTTTTATATTTTTTAAAATATGTTTTTATTAATTTCAGAGAGGAAGGGAGAGAGATAGAAAGGTAGAAACATCCTATCTAATAAAAGAGTAATATGCAAATTGACCATCACTCCAACACATAAGATGGCTGCCCCCATGTGGACACAAGATGGCCACCATAAGATGACCAGCAGGGGAGGGCAGTTGGGAGGGACCAGGCCTGCAAGGGAGGGCAGTTGGGGTGACCAGGCCTTCAGGGGAGGGCAGTTAGGGGCAATCAGGCTGGCAGGGGAGCAGTCAGGCATCAATCAGGCTGTCAGGGGAGTGGTTAGGGGGTGATCAGGCTGGCAGGCAGAAGCGGTTCGGGGCAATCAGGAAGGCAGGCAGGTGAGCAGTTGGGAGCCAGCAGTCCTGGATTGTGAGAGGGATGTCCGACTGCCCATTCAGGCCCGATCCCGGGATCGGGCCTGAATGGGCAGTCGGACATCCCTCGAGGGGTCCCAGACTGGAGAGGGTGCAGGCTGGGCTGAGGGACACACACCCCCGTGCACGAATTTCGTGCACCGGGCCTCTAGTCAATGATAAGAGAATCATTGATCGGCTGCCTCTTGCATGCCCCCCACTAGAATGTGCCCTGACCAGGAACCAAACTGTGACCTCCTGGTTCACGGGTCCACACTCAACCACTGAGCCATACCAGCTGGGCTGAATAGACACTTCTCCAAAGAGGACATACAGATGGCCCAGAGATATATGAAGATGCTCAATGTCACTAATGATCAGAGAAACACAAATTAAAATCACAGCTGCCAGAATGATTACATCAATAAATCAATAAATCAACAAACAACATGTTGGTGAGGATGTGGAGAAAAAGGAACCCTCGTGCACTGCTGGTGGGAATGCAGACTGGTGCAGCCACTGTGGAGAACAGTATGGAGTTTCCTCAAAAAAATTAAAAATGTAACTGCCTTTTGACCCAGTAATGACACTTCTGGGATTATATCCTAAGAATCCTGAAATACCAATCAGAAAGAATATATGCACCCCTATGTTCATAGCAGTGTTATTTATATGAGCCAAATCTGGAAACAGCCCAAGTGCCCATCAGAAGATTAGTGGATAAAAAAGCTGTGGTAGCCCTTGCCAGTTTGGCTCAGTGGATAGAGCGTCAGCCTGTGGACTGAAGGGTTATGGGTTCAGTTCTGGTCACGGGCATGTACTTCAGTTGCAGGCTCGATCCTCAGCCCTGGTCAACCAGTCCATATGTCTCTCTCACATCGATGTTTCTCTCTCAGTCTCTCCCCCTCCCTTCCATTGTCTCTAAAATAAATCAACGAAGAAAATATCCTCAGGTGAGGATTAACAACAACAAAAAAGAAAGGAAAGAAGAAGGGAAGGAGAAGGAGAAGGAGAAGGGGAAGGGGAAAAGAAAGGGGAAAGAGAAGGAGAAGGAGAAGGAGAAGGAGAAGAGGAAGAAGAGAAAAGAAAAGGAAAAGAGAGAGAGAGAGAGAGAAGAACAAACCAGGGATTCATATAAAAATAAATTGGATTCATATAAAAATAAATAAAAATTTAAAAAAGCTGTGGTACAGCCTGGCCAGTGTAGCTTAGTCACCCAGAGGTCACTGGTTCGATTCCCAAGGGCACATGCTGGGGTTGCAGGCTGATCCCCAGTGTGGGGTGTGCAGGAGGCAGCTGATTAATGATTCTTTCTCATCAATGTTTCTACCTTTCTCTCTCTCTCCCTTCTTTTCTCTCTAAAATCAATTAAAAAAACATCAAAAAAAGATTTGTCAACACAGAATTAAAAAATAAGAAGCTGTGCTACATTACACAATGGAGTGCTTCACACTGTAGAGAAGGAACTCTTACCTCTGTGACAGCATGGAGGGACCTGGAGAGTATTATGCTAAGTGAGATAAACTAGTCAGGGAAAGACAAATACCACATGATCTCCCTCATATATGGAATCTCATGAACAAAATAAACTGATGAACAAACAAAACAGAAACAGAGGCATGGATACATGGAACAGACTGACAAATGTCAGAAGAGAGGAAGTGGGAGAGTTGATGAGTGAAGGTGAACGTGTTAGCCTAGGCATAGCCCATGGACACGGACAACAGTGTGCTGATGGCTGGCAGGGGGTGGGGGCACGGAGTGGAGGTAGGCACAGTGGGAGTAAATGGGGAACATTTGTAATAGTGTCAACAATACAAATAAAATAAATTCATGAAAATAAAATAAAAAAGAATTCAGTCTGTTAATGGGCTGCACTAATTACTAAGTACTCCACTGCCCCTGCAAGGCCTGGCACACTCGGCTTTAGTATGCAGCCTGGTCACCATTTAGGCAATCCCATAGGAAAGGGTGAGGTATGTACAAGTGCAAGGTTTTTAAGAAAATCCCACCTGTCCCTCAGCTGCGTGTTCTAGCCAATCAACCTCGTGTGATTCCTCTTCTTTTTCTTTAAGTCTGAACTAAGGACAAAACCAGTTGATTTCACTTTGGCTTCCTTC
The DNA here is from genome assembly GCF_963455305.1 of Plecotus auritus. Classification (NCBI taxonomy): domain Eukaryota; kingdom Metazoa; phylum Chordata; class Mammalia; order Chiroptera; family Vespertilionidae; genus Plecotus; species Plecotus auritus. The sequence continues at coordinate 108,524,352 of NC_137782.1, forward strand.
GTGCATAGTGCACCAGAATGTTACATTATGAATGGGTCCCGAGAAATACAGAGGATTCCAAAATTTTAAAGAAAATGTAACATCCTTTAAAAATTTTTTTTGTTGTTTTTAATTTATTGATTTGGGAGAGACATCTATTTGTTATTCATGCATTCGTTGGTTGATTCTTGTATGTGCCCTGACTGGAGATCGAACCCACAACCTTGGCATATCAGGACGACACTCTAACTGAGCTGCCCAGCCAGGGCCATCCATTTTTTTTAATCCTCACCCGATGATATTTTTCCATTGATTTGAGAGGGAGTGGAAGAGAGAGGGAAAGACAGACAGAAACATCGATGTGAGAGAAACACTGGGGAGGAGCCTGCAACTGAGGTATGTGCCCTTGACTGGAATCAAACCCAAGACCCTTATGTCCATAGGTCAACGCTCTATCCACTGAGCCAAACAGGCTAACATGCATTTTAAAAAATAGTATAAAATGAATGTCTAAGGCCCTGGCTGGTGTGGCTCTGTTGGTTGGTGTTGTCCAGTGCACCGAAGTCTGCCATATCGATGTTTCTCTCTCTCCTTCCCTCCCTCCCTTCCACTGTCTCTGAAAATGGAAAAGAATATCCTCGGGTGAGGACTAACAAGACAAACAAACAAACAAAGTTGCAGGGTTAGATGACACACTGACAAGCCCTGTGGTCTGGAAGCCATCTAGAGCCGAAGCCACCTGGACTATGAGATGCTGCACTGTGAGCAGCAGGGATGCTGGCCTTGCGACTGGGAGAAGTAAAAGCTTAAATGTCATCACATACACAATCCTGTGTTACCAGGGACCTCCTGCCAGCCTGGAACCCAGCACTGGCCTCTTCCAAAACTCCTCCAAGAACAGTTTCAGGAGGAACTAATCCCATTTAGACAGAAGTGTTCGTCAAAAAGGATTCAACACATAGTTCCAAAATAGACACTATAAGTAAAAGAAACAGGAAATGCAAATGGCAGATAAGGATCTCTCACCAGAAAAAACGTCTCTGAAAAACATAAAAATGTTGAATAATCTTATCATTGCACTAGTAGCTCACTGCCACTTGCCTCAGCTGGCCACCCGCCAACTGCCACTGGTAGCTCTCCGCTGCTTCTTAGCTAGCTGCCCTGCCCTCCTGTAGCTCTCCACCACTCGTAGATTGGTCGTGACGTTACAGTGTAACGGATAATTTATTCCTCTTATTATATAGGATATTCTACATCCTTTGTAAGTTAACTAAATTCGATTACAAGTTATCACTCATGTGGTCAAAACAGAGAATAGCTCAGGAAAATAAATTCTGGTTGAAAAAAAAAAGATGAGATGTCTGTCCGAAATGGGGTGATACAGTGAAGACTACAAAAAGGAAGGGGGTGCTGTACCTCCCTAACAAATCATTCCAAATCTTAGAGGCTAAAAGCCACAGTACATGCTCAGGAGCTGCCACTTTGGTCAGGCTCCACAGAGATGGCTTTTCTCTTCCGAGCCATCAGCTCGGGCACCTCCCTGTGGCCTCCTAGCTCACCTCACGTGGCGGGTGAGCTGCAGCCAGCCAGTGGCTGGGCACTCAGCCAGGCTTGTCTGCCAGGAGTGCTGGCTCCTCTCCTCAGGCTGCTGGGACCTGTGGCTGTAGAGTCTGCACAACTCGGTGGCTGGTTCTAAAAATGAGTGTTTGAAAGTGAGAAAGTGGGCGCTGTGGGTCTCTGAGAGCCAGGCCCTGACATTGGCAGTGCCCAAGAAGTTCCAGAGCTCAGCCCGGCTCCCAGCGAGGAGGCGCAGCCCTCTGCCTCTCCCGGGAAAAGCATCTAAGACACTGTGGCTGTCTTCAATCTGCCACAAAAGACATTTTGGAATCAGATAAATGAGATAGATATTCTGAAAAGTTGGTAAGAACTGTGGAAAACAAAATAGAGAAAGTGGAGCATAGCAAGCAAAAGTAAACCGTTGCCCTGACCCGTTTGGTTCAGTGGATGGAGCATCAGCCTGCAGACTGAAGGGTCCGGGGTTCAATTCCAGTCGGGGGCACATGCCTGGATTGCAGGTTCGATTCCCAGTGGGGGCGTGCAGGAGGCAGCCGATCAATGATTCTCTCTCATCATTGATGTTTCTCTCCCTTTCCCTACCTCTCTGAAATCAATAAAAATATTTCTTAAAAAAGTAAACCATTAAAAAGGATTAGAGATAAAATTATAGATGTGGAGTCCAGGTATAGGCAATGCAAAATAGGCATAATTCGTGACCATGAAGAGAATGAAAATAATGGAAGTAAAAAAAAAATGTATCATTCCAAGGGATTCACATATCTGGCAACATTCTCAAATAAAATTCCAGAATGTATTCCAATTATAAAAACCTACAAATGACAGGGAGAAGGGCGTGTATTAAGAACAAAGCCACACCTCTCCCTTCCTCTCTGAAATCAATAAAGATATATTAAAAAAAAAGAACAAAGCCACAGGTGTTTAATGATTATTCACCTTACTAACTATACATGAGAAGTTTTCTTACAAACACTGGGAAACTGGAGGGTGAAACAAGGCTATAGAAAGACAAGGTGCCTCCATGGGTCCATTACTCAGAAAAGTACATTTTGAGAACAAAACATAGGACATGCGTTAATTTGGTTACTGTGCCCGGAACCTGACCCACTCTGGGAGTGTGCCTCAGGAACGCTGACCCTTCTTCAGTCCCAGGCACAAGCTGAGCTGTTTGCATAAGATTAGTCACCTTGTTATCAGACTTTGAAGGCCCGACTGCAGACCAGACCCTCCCTTGCCCTGTTACACTTGCTGCTCGAAGCTGCATGTAGTTATCTTTTTCCTCATCCAAATACAATCAGCCCACTGGTGACAGGGGTCAGAGCAGAATTTACAGGTGACTGACTGCTTTCCCCAAACTGCCGGCATTATTGGAATAAATGCTCATACATGACTCAAAGTTGTCTCTGCTTAATTTGGCTCTAGAAGTGACAGGCGGCCTCTGACCCGTTGTGTTCAGTACCACAAACAATTAATGAAATGTAACAAATATTCTTTTACAAATGTTCTTTGTTTTCATGGTTATCCTCATACAAAACCTACTTTGAACAACACTGAAGTTAGCCAGAAATATTCTTTTCTCATCTCTTCCTTTCCCTGAGCTTCTAACTTGAGCTAATGCCCACCTACAAGGCAATTAGTGAGTTTATTTTATATGCTCTCTATTCTCTCCTAATTTAAAAAAGTGTATTGTAAAAAAAAAAAATAAAACAAACAAATAAATAAATAAATAAAAAGTGTATTGTATCTATGTTGTCAGAACATTTAATGATCACATACTATCTGTAACCCTTACTTCCACAATTTGAACTTAGGTGTGTGTTTTTTTTTTTAATTGAGGTGAAATTCACATAACATAAAGTTAACCATTTTAAAGTGTACAACTCAGTGACATTGAGTACATGTATATTTAAAATACTGTATAACCAGCACCTCTATTTAGCTCCAAAACATTTTCAACACCCAAAAAGGAAACCCTGTGCCCATTAAGTAGTTACCACACGTTCAGTCTTCCCCCAAACCTTTGCCCATTTTCAAATTGGGTTGTCTTTTTGTTGTTGAGTTGTAATTCCATATAAATTTGAGGATCAGCTTTTCCGTTTTTACAAAAAAAGGCCACTGGAATTTTGATAGGGATTGTATTGAGGCTGTAGACTGCTTTAGATAGTATTGCCATCTTAGTAATTATATCTTCCAATTCATGAACATGAGATGTACTCGAATCTTTTTTACTTCAGTGATATGTGTAGTTTTCAGTGTACAAGTATTCCATTTCCTTTGTTAAATTTATTCCAGCGTCTGAACACTATAGATACTCCCCACCTGTCAGTCACTTAGTAGCCCTCTTGGTTACCAGATGGACTGTCATGGTGTTGCAGTGCTCATGTTCAAGTAGCTTGTAATTGACTTAATAATTGCCCCAAAGCACAAGAGTGAAGCTGGCAATTCGGATGTGCCAAAGAGGAGGAGTCAGTGCTTCAAGTGAAAAGGAAAAAGTTCTCGACTTAATAAGGAAAAATAATTTATATGCTGAGGTCTTTAAGATCTCTGGTAAGAACAAATCTGCTATCCATGAACTTGTGAATGAAAAAGAAATGCTAGTTTTGCTGTTGTACTTCTAACTGCAAAGATTATGGTCACATCAAGTGGTAAGTGCTTAGTTAAATTGGAAAAGACATTACATTTGTGGGTGGAAAACATGAACAGAAAACATATACAGGCAAGTCCTCAGGCTACGTCAGACTCAACGTATGTCGTTTCGTGGTTACGTCGCCATCTCCCATTTATTTATAAAAAAAAAAAGTTCCATCATTTCGACGTATGTACATATGTGCTTTATGTTTTTTTTATTATTTATTTACCACAGGTCAGGAATTATCTCTATTTAAATTCTTTTTACTGTTTCACTTCATTACTGCTGTGTATGTGCTCCATGTGAGTGACATAGATGCTTATGTAGGTGGGTTCCCACTTCAGCAAAAATCGCGTTATGTTGCGCCTTAGGAATGGATCTCCGACGTAACCAGAGGACCTACTGTATACATAGACACACACATACATCACATACATACATACACATAGTACCAAACCATTTGGTACCATCTGAGGATTCAGGCATCCATTGGGGGTTCTAGAACATGTCCCCCCAAAATAAGGGGGAACTACTACTGTACTGCGTGGTCTCACTTCCTTTCAACTTGAAAAACCTCCTTTAGCATTCTTGTAAGGTAGGTTTCCTAAAAATGAATTCTTAATACCTGAGAAGGTCTTCATTTTGCCTTCATGTCTGATAATTTTGCTACATGTAAGATTCTGGGTTGTTTTTTCCTTTCAGCACTGTGCATGTCATTTCATTGCCTCAGGCCTCCACTATGTCTGTAAATCAATCTTTAATCTTAGTAGGGTTTTCTTATACATGAGCGGCTGTTTTCAAGATTTTTCTGTCTTTTAACATTTTTATTCTGATATGTCTGGGTGTGGCTCATTCCACTTTAAGAATTTGTTGATCTTCTTGGTTTCATGTTTTGATCAACTTTGGGATTTTTAGGCATTATTTCTCCTAATAATTTTTCTGCTCACTTTCCTTCTGGTACTCCCATTACACACGTTGATGTTTCATACTTCTCTGAAGCTGTTTTACATTTCCCCCCCCCTGTTCTTTGGATGGCAGTATCTGTATTAATCTGCACCTTTCCTGATTCTACTGCTCCAATATGATAAGTACCTCTAATGAATTTTCATTACAGGTATTGTACTTTCCAAGTCCAGAAAGTTTGATAAGGCTCTTTTAAAATAACTTTTATCTCTTCTTTATTAATAGTCTCTATTTGATGGAATATTATCTTTCTATACCTCCTGCATGGTTCTAGTTTTTAAAAAAATGTATTTATAACAGCTGCTTGAAGCTTTTGTGTTTCCAACATCTGGGCCCACTCAAGGGAGCTTCTTTTGCTTTTTCCTCTGTGTCCGGTCAGTTTCCTGTTTCTTTGCACACTTGTAATTTTTTGTTGGGAACTGGACACTTAAATATAGCAGCTCTGGGCGCTCATCCCCTCTCCAGGGCTTGTTTGCTTACTTGTCTAGAGCCATAGGTGGACTTACTTCAGTGAAGTCCACTTACCCTGCAAAGTGAAGCTTCTGGTGGGCATGTGCTGTAGCTCTCGACTCCCCTCCAACCCCAATGAGTGTCAGCAGGGCTCTCTATTGTTCATGTCCCTGATCTCCTTGTGAGGGTCTTAGTTGGCCAGCTTCTACTGTTACCACACTCTATTAACACCCACTAATTCTAGCAGACAATTCTATTGTTTCTTACAAGCCCTGGGGTATATATTGCAGCACAGTTTGATCCAATTAAATTCAAGCACTTGTAGTCTTTGAGGTCTGTTCCAACCTTAGGGCTACTTTTGGCTGCACCTTAATTCTGTTAAAAGTTCTCACCTTTTGCTTGTTATCATGGACTTCCCCTCCAAATCTCCTGTCTATAGTAGAATCCTTAAACTTCTCTTTAACTCTGCTTTAAATAGTCCCTTTAGGGAATGCACTCCATGAAAGCTGTTTTTATAGTTTGCTCCTCCTACTGGGTCAAGCCTCTGTGCTTTCGCCTTATCTGGGGGTGGGAGAGTAGCCCAATTTTCTAGGAGTGATACCTGTGGTCTTACAAGTAGAGCAGTGAGTGGTAGCCCCTGGTGTCTGCTTGCCTCTCTTGCATGAAACCTCCAACCTAATCACTCCTGTCCCAGTTAAGCCAATTGTTAATCTCAATGGGTTTATGAGTGAGCTGGGGCAACAGTGATTAGGAAACAGTTCGCTTGGTCTGCCATTCCCAGGGTTGATCTGTGCTCCAAGTGGGGGCTTGGGTAGAAGAGAAATGGAGCAATCTGCTCCTCTTAGAGAGAAACTGTAGGCTGAGATTGGGAGCCAGGGGGAAGAAAGGGTATGGGGTCATGGCTCAAATAGCAGAGACTCACCTTTCTTTACCAAGAGTTAGTAAGAATTTCTTGAATAAATATTTTTGTTTGCTTTATGCTTTTATGACAATTTCAGAGACTTTAATTTAAAAAAAATATAATATTTATAAGTTATGGTTGTTTCATTGAGTCTGTAGATCTCCTCGTGTTGCCATTCCAAAAGTATGTCCTGATTTTTTAAATGCATGCCTTAAAATACAAGCAATCAGGACCCTTGAAATATGGCAATATTCTCACAACCTGAAGAAGTTCTCCTCTGCCATCAGTTGATTCAACATCAACATGCAGCACACAGAATAAATAAGCAGTTCTTTAATAGTTATGCAAACATATTCCAGACGTGAAGTGTTTATCATTCATTTACAAGTGCAGTCTGTTACACCAATAACTGTTACTTGATCTGTTGTATAAAGTAAATAATGCATGTGAATTAGTCCTGAAATAGTTCCTTGAACTTGTTTCCAATCCAGTGAATTAAAAACACAACTGTGAATGTTATAAAGACGTGAAAATCATATTGTGATAAAAGCAATTGCAAAAATAGAGAATTCAGATCCTACCCAGATAATTTAGGAACTCAGCAGTTTCCCTCAGTTTAAACGTGAGCTCCACACAGAAAATATTAAAGATGTCTTTCAATGTGACGCAACTGTATAAAACTAGAATATGACCATTAGATGACCAATGTATCAAAACCAACAGAACTTAGAAAACACATCTAATTCTAAAGTAAGCAGAAATAAAAAGACAATTTACAAAGAATTATAACTGCTCCCTAATCATCATCAGAGTCCGAATCATATTTCTTTCCTCGGATAGTTTTTTTTTCCAGCTTTGTGAAGTTTGTTCCAATTTTCTTTTGGCTCTGAAATGGTGGCTCCATTAAATTTCCACTGAAAATAAAGCAAATATAAAAAGCACTTATTCTTTATGATTTAGTACAGAAAAATATTTTTTTTTCCTCTCATTATAACATATGAAATAGAGTAAATTTTTCTTTAAAAAGCTAGTGTCAAGGAAGAGGTATATTTATTCATACCGGTGGTTAATAGTGGTAAACCTTACTTTGTACTACTAAATGTTTAAGATCAATGTTTTATTTTCTCTTTTATCATTAACATTTCACAGGATGCCAACAGAATTTCTGACTGAAAAACAAAGAAGAAAACCAAAGGTTTTTTCTCATCTGTTTTGGATATGCTGAACCTTTTCACAGTGAAAAGGACACAAAAAAATGGTGCTGTATTTTGACAGCCTGTTATGACGGGTTCGATTCTGTTTAACAACCTTTAATGTTTAGATTTCTACAGACATCACCAAAACTCATGGAAGTTATTATCATTATCCGGAATTGGTGTGAAACTCTTTTTCAATGAGGCTTGAGAATGATGCTTCAGAAATGAAATATGACAATTTCTTTTTTCAAAAATATCTGGGAGTTACCTAGTACCTAGATCTTGTTTAAAATTCTTTATTGTTGAAACTTTTACATGTCTCTTTTTTTCCCCCATTGACCTCTCCCCGCCCGCTCCCAATCCCCAGCACAAGCCCCTACCCCCGTTATTGTCTGTGTCCATTGGTCATGCTCATATGTATGCATACAAGTCCTTTGGTTGATCTCTTACTCCCCACCCCCCACCCCAATCCCCTGCCTTCCCTCTGAGGTTTGACGGTCTGTTCGATGCTTCTGTCTCTGGATCTATTTTCGTTCACTGGTTTATGTTGTTCATTATATTCCACAAATGAGAGAGGTCATGTGATATTTATCTTTCTCCAACTGACTTATTTCCCTTAGCATAATTCTTACCCAAGGATATGTTTTTATTTGTTTTAGAGAGAGGAAGGGGGGTGGAGAGACATCGATGTGAGAGAGACACATCAACTGGTTGCCTCCCGTATGTGCCCTAACCTGAGATTGAACCCACAACCTAGGTATGTACTCTGAGCAGAAATTGAACCTGCAACCTTTGGGATGATGCTCTAGCCAACTGAGCCACTGGGCCAAGGCTAGATCTTGGTTTAGAAATTATCACTTGCCACTGAAATGAACCATGGCTCCTTGGAGAAATAGCCAATCCTAGGGAGAGTACAACATGAGTGCCCCTAAAACATCACATTTGTACCAGAAAGCAAGTGCTCAAACACTATGGGGACATGACCAAAGGATATAGAAGCCAGTATGAAAGAAGCTTTCACTTGTCTAACCTGGGGCAATCTGAACTTCAAAGTAAATAATAACAGCAACAGAATATGACCCATTGAATAAAATAATCTACAGCCCATTCTAATATAAGTAAACAAGTAAAAATTAATGTGAGATATGGAAAAGTTCTTCCTTAAATCACCATTTGGCCTGGTAGACAACTGGTTAACCAGTGCTCAGTTATCCTCACCAGAAATGAGACAAATCATCACATGCCTCCTGATATGCTGCACTAAGAAGGAAGAATACATCACTTCTATGATATACCTGTGAAAAAATGCATAATCTGAATCTAAACTTGAAACATTAGACAAACCCCGTTGGGGGATGCTCTAATACAGTGGTCGGCAAACTCATTAGTCAACAGAGCCAAATATCAACAGTATAACGATTGAAATTTCTTTTGAGAGCCAAATTTTTTAAACTTAAACTTCTTCTAACGGCGCTTCTTCAAAATAGACTTGCCCAGGCCATGGTATTTTGTGGAAGAGCCACACTCAAGGGGCCAAAGAGCCTCATGTGGCTCGCAAGCCGCAGTTTGCCGACCACGGCTCTAATATAACTAGCTTGTTCTCTTCCAAAACATTACAGTACTGAAAAACAAATGAAGGGTAACAGGTTGTTACATGTTAACGAAAACTAAAAACACGTTAACTCAAAGCAGTGCATTTTTTTATATGTAGGGCATTACTGGAATTTGAATAAGGTCTATAAATTACCTCAAGTTCCTGTTTTAATAACTGTACTGTGATTACATAAGAAAATGTCATTGTTCCTAGAAAATATATACAAAAGTATGTAAAGGTATAATACATCTACAATTTCCACTCAAATGATTCTGAAAAAAAAATTAAGATAAAGCAAATATAAAGTGTTTAAAATAGGGAACATGAGTGAAGGGTATATGAGCATCATTTATTTGTATTATTTCCAAATTGTTTAAAGTTTGAAATCATTTCAAAATAAGTGATTTTAAAAAATATTAATGTTTTATTTAGTATTAAGAAAATAATACCTAAACTCCCAAATCAACTTCTACGATGTAGGAATCATTTAGACATGTATAGAAAAGATTCAGAGAAAAAGGGGTAGAGAAGTGAAAAGGTGAGAGGACTTCTATTTATTGAAAGGCACAATGACTGTGGAATGACAACTGCAGTTTTGCCAACTATTCTTGCAAATCAAGAACAGGCTTTAGTAGCTGGTTTGGCTCAGTGGTTGAGCATCAACCTATGAACCGGAGGTCATGGTTCAATTCCTGGTCAGGGCACATGCCCGGTTTGCAGGCTTAACCCCCAGTAGGGGGCGTGCAGGAGGCAGCTAATCGATGATTCTCTCTCATCACTGATGTTTCTATCTCTCTCTCCCTCTCCCTTCCTCTCTCTGAAATTAATAAAAACATATTAAATAATAATAATAAAAGAATAGTAACACAGGCATAGAGGCCCTGGATGGTGTGGCTCAATTGTTAGAGCATCAGCCCACACACCATAGGGTCATGGGTTTGAGGCACATACCTGGGTTGCAGGTTTGATTCTGGTCCTGGTTGGGGGCATGTGCAGGAGGCAACCAATTGATGTGTCTTTTTCCCCCTCTCTCTTTCTCCTACCCCTCTCTCTCCCTCCCTTCTAAAAATCCATGGAGCCCTGGCTGATGTTGCTTGATGGTTAGAACAATGGCTTGCACACTGAAGTGTTACAGGTTTGATTCCTAGTCAAGGGCACATATTTGGGTTGTGGGTTTGCTTTCTGCATCTGGTTGGGACGCATGTGGGAGGCAACCAGTTGATGTGTCTCTATCACCTCGATGTCCCCCCACCCCTATCCCCTTTCTCTCTTTCTCTCTTCTCTCTTTCTCCCTCTCTCCCTCCCTTACACTTTATCTCTGAAAAACAATGGGAAAAATATCCTCTGGTGAAGATTAACAAAAAAAGAAGAACAGGAACAAAGGGCAAGATGATATGCTATAATTTGTGGAATTTGATAAATTATTTGTCTGTAGAAATGGACAAAGAAATGAATGAAAAAAGGAAGTTGGATTTTAGATGGTTTTCAAAGTGAGACTGTTCCCCAAATAAGCAATTTAAGCTAAGCACAGAAATGAGATTCTGTATATTTTATCTGATTCTGAGACCGGAATATACATTAAAATCTAATGTTTGAAAGTACATCACTATCAATTTAAGTAATCTGGTTTAAATCAGGGAAAAGTTCATTCCAGGTGTCATTTTGTTTCCAGATTATATGGAATTAGATGCAATAGGATCTGTTAGGTTGAGAACTTTTATAGCTAAGTGCATTCCAAGACTCAATTTTATCCACAACTGATTTTTGCTGTGAGGTCATGTTAATAACGTACACTTTAAGAAATATGCTCTTCCTTTGTGAAAGTTTTTCTACATGTCAGCCAAAAGATCTTGGTTCCATAAAATAAACGTTCACATAAAAAAATCTTCTCTAAAAATATCACTGAAAATGTGAATTAAAATAAGTCTTTTGTTAAAAGTTACCTGTAATTGATAATATCAGAGCAACCAAGCCTCCACTCTAAAGTCTCCGTGGTGAAGTCATCTGTATTTCCCAGGTCAGTAAATCCAGCGACGTAATCTTGCGTTTTCCCGTCTTTCACCAGTGCTAGTGTGGGAATGACTTTGATCTTCAGTCTCTCACAAAGGAAAGGTGCTTTTTCCACATTCACCTTCAAAAATTTGGTCTCCAGATGTTTCTTGGACAGTATTGCTAAATGTTTGTCTAGTATTTTACACCTGTAAATAACAAATATAGAAAATCAAAACCCAAAACAACAGAGTTCTTTTTAAAGAGAAATGTCATTAAGTAAGGTACACCTAATTTTATAGTTTATCTGTTTGAGTCTCATACTTGGGTAGCCAACTGGTGCTTGTGTCAGGTGACCTTACTTTCATTACAGAGGTAGCTGCCTGATTATTCGAGGCAGAAAAACAATGTAGTATATTCTAAGAAGTCAGATTTGCTTTAATGACATTTATAAAAACCATTCAATATATGCCTTAAATTGTAAGTGCTTCACAAAGTTGTCATGTTCGTGATAACAACAAAAATTGTAATTTCTTTTATGCATGATTCCTGGTATCTTATACAGGAAGGTTGAAGAATTAGAAATGTGCATCTGGTGCCATATGTGCAACTCATCAGGAAAGACTGATTGGTGCCACTGAGAAGGAACACTTCTAGCTGTGCAACTCTGACAGCGAGAAGCATATCAAAGGTAAGGGCTGTAAATATGGTCATTATGGTTTTAGAAAATGAAAATACCAGAAGTAACTTTCATTAAGCCATCTTCTACTAAAGAGAATAAAAGTGACATTTTCTTTAAAGTAGAATGTATTTAAACTGGTCAATCCTCTAGGGCAGTGGTCGTCAAACTCATTAGTCAACAGAGCCAAATATCAACAGTACAACAACTAAAATTTCTTTTGAGAGCCAAATTTTTTGAACTTAAAACTATATAGGTAGGTACATTGTTATTAACTTAATTAGGGTACTCCTAAGCTGGCCTTTGCTAAAAACTCAAGGGGCCAAAGAGCCGCATGTGGCTCGCGACCGACCACTGCTCTAGTGTTTCTGAAACAGACTATTGTAATACTCTTTTTTTTTTAATTTAAATATATTTTATTGATTGTTTTACAGAGAGGAAGGGAGAGGGATAGAGAGCTAGAAACATCGATGAGAGAGAAACATCCATCAGCTGCCTCCTGCACACCTCCCACTGGGGATGTGCCCACAACCAAGGTACATGCCCTTGACCGGAATCGAACCCGGGACCCTTCAGTCCGCAGGCCGACGCTCTACCCACTGAGCCAAACCGGTTTTGGCTGTAATATTTTTTTAAAAATATATTTTATTGATTTTTTTACAGAGAGGAAGGAAGAGGGATAGATAGTCAGAAACATCGATGAGAGAGAAACATCGATCAGCTGCCTCTTGCACACTCCTACTGGGGATGTGCCCGCAACCAAGTTACATGCCCTTGACCGGAATTGAACCTGGGACCTTTCAGTCCGCAGGCTGACGCTCTATCCACTGAGCCAAACTGGTTTTGGCTGTAACATTCTTTTTGAACAGTAGCTTTTCACCATTGGTATTCTTTACATCGAACTTTTAATCAAAATTCCCTGGGAGTGTGGCTGGGAAACATGCAGGTGATGCTCATGCCCAATACAGATGAGAACCACTGCTTTGGATGCCTAGATGCTTCAGAGGTGTGTGTGTTTTTTTTTTTTTAAGATATATTTTTATTGATTTCAGAGAGGGAGAGGGAGAGAGAAATATCAATGATGAGAAAGAATCGATTGGCTGCCTCCTGCACGCCCCCTACTGGGGTTCAAGCCCGCACCCTGGGCATATGCTCTTAACTGGAATCGAACCCAGGACCCTTCAGTCCATAGGCTGACGCTCTATCCACTGAGCCAAACGAGCGAGGGTTTTCTTTTTAAAGAGTTGTTTTTACTAGGCTTTCGGGCACTCGTTGGTTGTAGCTTTTCTTGTATTAGGTTTGGGCTTAGGCAATTTCTGATATATTTAATATCTCATCACTTTTCCTCTGAATGTATCTTTTCATATATCACCCTGAAGTGCAGCAATGAGATTTTAGTGAAAATGGTAGGAGAGAACTAATTATTATTGTTTTTAAACATCTTTTTATTGATTTTAGAGAGGAAGGGAAAGGGAGAGAGAGATAGAAACATCAATGATGAGAATTATTGATCAGCTGCCTCCTGCATGCCTCCTCGCAATCCTCGCATGTGCCCTTGACTGGAATTGAACTTGGGACCCTTCAGGCCACAGGCCGATGCTCTATCCACTGAACCAAAGCGGCTAGGGCAAGAAGTAATTATTAAATGGTTTTTGAATAAAGCTCAAAATAAAGGATAAATAAACCCATTATGTGAGAAATATGTTCTTGAACATTTGTATATAAATCAACTCCATGGTTTTATTTGAGTAATAAGGAACATATTTTATTTGTTGCCTTTTAATTATTTTTATTACTCAAAAAAGCTTCATTTTTCTTGTTTAGCTTTTTGACTCGGCGCTTGTGCCTTCAACACGTTCACAACAATTTCTTGCTCCTCAAAAAGGAAAGCATGTTTGATCCTGTCACGGACACATTTAGCACACGTGGATCCACCACAAGCCCTGTTAGACAACCTCCCTAGAACTTCAGGTCTCACAGTGCAAACTCCACCAAGTAGGCCTCGCCACAGGCCACATGCAGATTTTGGTGCTTTCCCAACCTTCTGGGTATAAAGGGGAACAATTCCATTAGCAGGAGTTCGGGGCAGCCTATGTTTTGTTAGAGGTTGTATTGTTAGAGCCCAGTTGGTATGTCAAAAACACTGGACCACTCTGAATGCTTAAAGACACCATCCCCGGAGCAGCTGGAAATTATTAAAACAATTTCATTTTTATTGACTTGAGAGAAGGAGAGGAAGTAAGAGAGAAACATCAATTGGTTGCCTCCTGCATGCACCCTGACGGGGATCAAGCCTGCAACCCAGTATGTGCCCTGACTGGGAATCAAACTGGTGACCTCTTGATTCATGGGACAATGCTCAACCAATTGAGCCACACTGGCCAGGGCTCAATTTTAAATAAGACTATGTATCATTTGTCAATTAATCCATTTTTAAAAAAATACAGAAGCTGCAGTCCTGGTGTAGTTAAAAAATAGCATAAGGCTTAAAACCTCTTATCATTTAGTAACTGAATGACATAAGGTGAGCCACTTAGTCTCTCCACACATGAAGCATGTACCTACTTACCTCAAAGGGTCACTGTGAATGTTCCAGGATTTTACACATGAAAGTGTACAGCCTATTATGTGCTAGGAACTTTGATATATATACATACACGAATGATTCAAATTTTGATTTTTCACTTTTAAGATTAGTACTCCTGGTGCTGCACTATGTATATATCCATCAAATATATTTACTAAGCATCTGTTATGTGTCAGCCATTGCTGCTCTAGGGCTAGGAATCCAAAACACAGTGGTCCACATACAGGCAAACTCTCTGCCTTCACAAAACAAGCTAGAGGTGAAAACATCTCACAAACAAGCAAGCATATGGCATCAATCGTACAGACTGATATGATATCAATATAGCACTCGTCATCAACACCAGAGGTTGGCAATTTAAGAAAGGTGAATGCCAATGGGAGATGACAGTGTACCACAATGGCAGAGGGTTTCCTTGATACCCTTTACCTTATTTCCCCTTAGTGCAGGGGTGGGGAACCCTTTATCTGCCATGGGCCATTTGGATATTTATAACATTACTCACAGGGCATACAAAATTACCAATTTAAAAATTAGCCTGCTATATTTAGTCAAACATTTAATTAACTCACCCCTAAATGCCTTGGCAGGGCCAGACCAAATGATTTCTTAGGCCTTATATGGCCTGAGGGACAGATGTTCCCCACACCTGCCTTAGAAGATATTTCACCATTTCAATATTTTCTTCATTTTTATATTTTTAGTCAACAAGTCTCAGGCAATCAATCTATGAAAGATGTTAATTAATAGCCTGCTTGTTGGGTGGTGAACCTAAGACAGGTCTATCTCAAGAAACAAGAAAAATCTTCAATAAATAATCTAACTTTACACTTTCAAGAACTAGAAAAAGAACAACAACAACAACAAAGAAAGCCCAAAGTGAGTAGCATGAAGGGTAGTAATAAAGACAATAAGGGGAAATAATTGAAATAGAGTCTAAAAAAATAATAAGATCAATAAAAGGGCTGGTTCTTTGAAAAGATAAATAAGATTGACAAACCTTTAATCAGACTCATCCAGAAAAAGAGAGGACCCAAATAAATAAAATCAGAAACGAAAGAGGAAAAGTAACAATGTACACCAAAGAAATACAAAGAATTGTAAGAAAATATTATGAACAACTATATGCCAAAAAGTTGGGCAATCTGGATAAAATGGATAAATTCCTAGAAACATACAGTCTTCCAAAACTGAATCAGGAAGAATCAAGAGCATCTGAATAAACAGATTACAACTAGTAAAACTGAAGCAGCAATCAAAAAACACACAAAAGCCCTAGCCAGTTTGACTCAGTGCTTAGAGCATTGGCCCAAAGACTGAAGGATCTCAGGTTTGATTTCGGTCAAGGGCATGCATCATGGCTGCAGGCTTGATCCCTGGCCCCTTGTTGGGGCATGTGCAGGAGGCAACTAATTGATGTGTCTCTCTCACACTGGTGTTTCTCTCTCTCTATCTCTCCCCCTCCCTACCACTCTCTCTAAAAATCAATGAAAAAAAAATATCCTGGAGTGAGGATTAACAAAAACAAAACAAAACAAAACAAAAATACTTAACAAACGAGAGTCCTAGACCAAGCTGGCTTCACAGATGAACTTTACCAAACATTCAAAGAACACCTATATTTCCCAAACTATTCCAAAGAAATCAAGAGGACGGGAGACTCCCAAGCTCATTTTACAAAACCCGATAAAGACACTACAAAGAAAGAAATTATAAGCTAATATCCCTCATGAACATTAAAGCAAACTGGATCCAGCAATACAGTGTAAAAGATTATACACTATGGTCAAGTGAGGTTTATTCCAGGATGCAAGGTTGGTACAATATACACAAACAAATTAATGTGATATACCATATAAACAAAATGAAGAATAAAACCACATGATCATATCAAAAGGTGCAGAAAAAGCATTTGATAAAATTCAGCACCAATTTATAATAAAAACAAATCAAAAGAGCTCAGCAAAATAGAGAGGGAACATACTTCAACATAATTAAGGCCATATATGAAAAACCCACATCCAACATCATACTCAATGGGCAAAAACTAAAAGCATTTCCTTTAAGATGAGGAACTAAACAGGGATGTCTGCTTTCACCACTCTTACTCAACATAGTATTGGAAGTCCTAGCCTCAGCAATCAGATAAGAAGAATAAATAGAAGGCATCAATAATTGGAAAGGCAAAAGTAAAACTGTCATTATTTGCAAGTGACATGATACTGTATATAAAAAACCCTAAAGATTCCACCAAAAAACTACTAGACCTGATTACATTTATTTATTTTATTTTTTAAATATATTTTATTGATTTTTTCACAGAGAGGAAAGGAGAAGGATAGAGAGCCAGAAACATCAATGAGAGAGAAACATCGATCAGCTGCCTCCTGCACACCTCCCACTGGGGATGTGCCCGCAACCAAGGTACATGCCCCTGACCGGAATCGAACCCGGGACCCTTGAGTCCGCAGACCAACGCTCTATCCACTGAGCCAAACCGGTCAGGGATAGACCTGATTACATTTAATAAAGGATGTAAAAGACCTATACTCAGAAAATTGTAAGACACCGAAGAAACTGAAGAGACAAGTAAGTAGAAATATATACCATGTTCAAGATAGGAAGAATTAACATAATTAAAATGTCCATTGTACCCAAAGCAATATAGATGCAACACCAATTCTAATCAAGATACCAAAGAAATAGAATATTCCAAAAATTTACATGGACCCCAAAAAAGGCTCCAAATAGCAACAGTGATCTTGGGAAAGAAGAACAAAGTTGGAGGAATCACGCCACCTGATATCAAACTATACTACAAGGCCACAGTAATCAAAACAGCATGATACTGGCATAAAAACAGATATATTGATCAATGGAACAGAATAGAGCGCCCAGGAATAAATCCATGTCTTTATAGTCAATTAATATTTGACAAAGGAGGCAAAAACATACAATGGGGTAAAGGTAGTTTATTCAATAAATGGTGTTGGGAATATTGGCCAGATATGTACAAAAAAATGAAACTAGACCACCTTCTTACATCATAAACAAGAGTAAGCTCAAAATGGATTAAAGACTTAAATGTTAGAATCAAAACCAAACTAAAACATTTTTGCACAGCAAAGGAGACCATCAACAAAATGAAGACAACCCAATGAATGGGAGAAGATATTTGCCAAAGACATATCTGATAAGGGGGTATTATCCAAAATTTATAAAGAACTCATAAAACTCAACACCAAAAAAACCCCAAACCAGTGGTTGGCAAACTCATTAGTCAAGAGAGCCGTAGTTTGCCAACCACTGCCCCAAACAATCCAATTTTTAAAAAAATTTTATTAAATCTTTATTGTTCAGATTATTAGAGTTGTTCCTCTTTTTTCCCCCCATAGCTCCCCTCCATCTGGTTCCCACCCCACCCTCTGCCCTTACTACCTCACCCCCACTGTCCTCATCCATACGTGTATTACGATTTTTGTCCAGTCTCTTCCCGCACCCCCACACCCTTTTCCCCCCAAGGATTGTCAGTCCACTCCCTTTCTATGCCCCTGATTCTATTATATTCACCAGATTATTCTGTTCATCAAATTTTTTATTCACTTCATTTTTAGATTCACTTGTTGATAGATACGTACTTGTTGTTCATAATTTTTATCTTTACCTTTTTCTTCTTCCTCTTCTTAAAGAATACCTTTCAGCATTCCATATAATACTGGTTTGGTGGTGATGAACTCCTTTAGCTTTTTCTTATCTGTGAAGCTCTTTATCTGACCTTCCATTCTGAATGATAGCTTTGCCGGGTAGAGTAATCTTGGTTGTAGGTTCTTGCTATTCATCACTTTGAATATTTCTTGCCACTCCCGTCTGGACTGCATAGTTTCTGTTGAGAAATCAGCTGACAGTTTGGGTGCTCCCTTGTAGGTAACTAACTGTTTTTCTCTTGCTGCTTTTAAGATTCTCTGTCTTTTGCTCTTGGCATTTTAATTATGTGTCTTGGTGTGGTCCTCTTTGGATTCCTTTTGTTTGGGGTTCTGTGTGCTTCCTGGCCTTGTAAGTCTATTTCTTTCACCAGGTGGGGGAAGTTTTCTGTCATTTCTTCAAATAGGTTTTCAGTATCTTGCTCTCTCTCTTTTTCTGGCATCCCCATGATTCTGATGTTGGTACGCTTGAAGTTGTCCCAGAGGCTCCTTACACTATCTTCATATTTTTGGATTCCTTTTTCTTTTCCGGTTGAGTATTTTTTGCCTTTGTATTTCAAACCTTTGACTTGATTCTTGCGATCCTCTAGTCTGCTATTGAATCTCTGTATATTATTTTTTATTTCAGTCAGTGTATGCTTATTTTCTAGTTGGTTCCTTTTCATATCCTCAAGGGTCTCACTACATTTATCGGCCTTTTCTAGAAAATTTCTGAAAAACCTTATAACCATGGTTTTGAACTCTATATCCAGTCGTTTGCTTTCCTCCATTTCTGTCATTTGTGACCTGTTTCTTTGTCTCCACATTTTGACTGCTTCCGAGTTGATAAGAGTGGCTTTGTGAGCTAGGTGTCCTATAGGGCCCAGTGGCTCAGCCTCCCCAGTTACCTGAGGTGGATACTCCTGGTGCACCCCTTTGTGGGCTGTGTTCACAGTCTTGTTGTAGTTAAGCCTTGATTGTTGGGAGGAATTGACCTCCAGGCCAACTGGCTGTGAGGATCAGCTGTGTCTACGATGGTAGAACTTCTGTGCTGGAGACACCCTTATGAGGTAACACTTGCTTCAGTGGGACTTTGGTGCTCACTATGTCCGCCCCCTAAGTGTATCCCTTATGGATCTGAGGAGTTGTAATCTTGATGGTCCCATTCTGACTACTGGGTATACTGGCTCTTGGATCTCCAAGGAGGTGCAAATTTAGCCTCTGCCTGAGGCCACCCAGCAGGAGCTATGGAGAGATCTGCAGATTCCTCTTCTTTGTTTGGGTTTTGGAGGTGCCCAAATGAGGCCCAGCTGTGAAGCAATGCAAGCTGCTGTGGGGCCTTGGGCCTTCTTTTGGACATTCTGGGTCTCTCTGACTCAGCTGCAGTTTGTTAGGTAAGTTTAGATTTCAAAGGACCAGGCCATTTATATGCAAAAGCCTCGGCGCACAGCTTGGATGGGGCAGAGTCTCAGGGTGGAGCAAACAGCAATGGCTTCATGGGGCAGGGTCTCAGGGTAGAGCAAACAGCAATGGCTTCCTGTTAGCTATGCCCTAAGAGGCCCCCGGGTCTCAGTGTCCCTTGGTAATCACTGCAAGCACCTCTGAGAGAAAGCTGCCCTTGATTTCTGCCTGCTGCCAGATAGTCCAGTTTCTCCCCATATGAGTCTGGGTCCCCAGAGTCTTGCCCGGAACTGGAGTTCAGAGCAGTCGGGAGCTTGTGTCTCCCTGATGATTGAAAAAGCCAGCCATGTACTCAGTTGCCAGCCCTGCGCGCGTGCGCCTCTGCACTTTACTTCCGCAGCTCCTCTGAGTCTCAGTGTGCTTTTTTCTTTCCTTCTAGTTGTAGAATTTCCACTCAGCCAGCCTTCCTGTGATTCTGGATGATGTCCATTTTGTCTTTTAGTTGTAGTTTTGAAGTGGTTGTGTGAGGCAGCAAGTTCAGGTGTTTACCTATGCTGCCATCTTGGTTTCTGTCTCAAACAATCCAATTTAAAAATGAGCAAAGAACCTAAATGGACACTTCTCTAAAGAGGACATATAGATGGCCAATAGACATATAAAAAGATGCTAATGTCACAAATCATGAGAGAAATGTAAACTAAAACCACAATGAGATGTCCCCTCACACTTGTTAGAATGGCTATCATCAATAAAACAACACGTGTTGGGGAGGATGTAGAGAAAAGGGAACCTTATTTGTGCACAGTTGGTTAGAATGCAGATTGGTGCAGCCACTGTGGAAAGCAGTATGGAGTTACCTTAAAAAAAAAAAAGGAGTGCCTTATGACCTATGATTCCATTTCTGGGAATTTATCTGAAGGAACCCAAAACACTAATTCGAAAAGAATATGTGCACCCATATGTTCACACTGTAGCATTATTTACAATAGCCAAGACATAGAAGCAGCCCAAGTGTCCATCAATAGATGAGTGGATAAAAAAGCTGTAGGTACCTTTATACAATGGAATACTACTAGGCCAATGGTCGGCAAACGCATTAGTCAACAGAGCCAAATATCAACAGTACAACGATTGAAATTTCTTTTGAGAGTCAAAATTTTAAAAAAAATGTATTTTATTGATTTTTTTACAGAGAGAAAGGGAGAGGGAGAGAGAGTTAGAAACATCGATGAGAGAGAAACATCAATCAGCTGCCTCCTGCACACCACACTCCCCACCGGGGATGTGCCCGCAACCAAGGTACATGCCCTTGACCGGAATCGAACCTGGGACCTCTGAGTCTGCAGGCCAATGCTCTATCCACTGAGCCAAAATGGTCAGGGCAAGAGAGCCAAATTCTTCTAACACCACTTCTTCAAAATAGACTCGCCCAGGCCGTGGTATTTTGTGGAAGAGCCACACTCAAGGGGCCAAAGAGCCGCATGTGGCTCGCAAGCCGCAGTTTGCCGAGCACGGTACTAGGCCATTTTTATGTAGTTTGAGTACATAGAAATTACTCAAAGGAAATCTTACCCTTTGCAACAAAATGGATGGACCTGGAGAGCATTATGCTAAGTGAAATAAGCGAGTTAGAGAAAGACAAATGCCATATGATTTTACTCATATATGTGGAATCTAATGAACAAAATGAACTAACAAGCAAAATAGTGACAGACTCACAGACAAAGAGAGTAGGCTGACAGCTGGGGGGCGTAGAGGGAGAGAGAGGGGACTGGATGGGGTGGGATGGAGATATTGAGCCAAAAAGAAAAAAAAAAGAGAAAAAAAACTCATGGACAGGAATAACAGTGTAATGACTGCTGGGGGGTGGGGTGGGGGTAGGAGGAATGGGTGCAGGGAGGTGGAAGGAGGTAGGGGAGGGTAAAGGAGGGATAAATGGTGCTGGATGGAGACTTGATTTGGGATGGTAAACATAATACAGTGTACAGACTACATGTTGTAGAATTGTGCACCTGAAACCTGTATAATTTTGTTAATCAGTGTCACTCCAATAAATTCAATAAAAAGAAAAATAAAAAAGTAGAAAAATTCTTGTTGCACTGATAAAAAATTTAAGTGTACATTTCTAAGGTGTTTTTAAAGTTAGTAAATATATAATTCAGAAAATAGCCATTAATATAGAAATATTCTTGACTTTCAATAATGTTCACTTATACTTGTATATGTAACTGGTTTTTAAATTAATCTTTAAAATAACAATTGCTTAACTTTAATGTACAGACTTCTAGTACAAAGAAACAACTTAGAAAGTAGTTCCTTTTATTGTTCTTAATTTCTCTGTCAGTATATTTCTATTCAAACATCTCTCCATGTTTAAAATAAGTCACTGAAAGAGACAATGTTACCTGAATGTGGAGTCTCTGTAGAAATGGCAAACCACATTTTTACTCTCCTTGACTTCTTGAAAAAAGTCTCTCTCACTAGGGATTTCTCTGTATTCCCCATGTCCTTTTGAAAGCCATTCCTGATTTGAAGAAAAGGGAAATATTACACATTTGAAATTATGTCTTTTAGTACCAGTTTACAGTGTGTGTACAAATCAGCACAATACAGATGAGGCAATAGTTTACACTTGTGAATGTGTCAAACAGTTTATTCTTGAATTATTTAATTAGTATATTATTTTACATAGGAACTATAAACTATTTTTACCCCACCCTGTACTTTGTAATGTAGTTGATTTTACCCTGTAAAGAAAGGAATTCCTTTCAGTGACTTACTTTCCTATGTTTCTAGTGTCCACGCAAAAGTAGTGTGGGTACTATCTCCACAGCACGGTTCATATTTATGACAATTACCTGTCTTGGTAACTTAGAATACATGTTTTATTAGAACTTTAAAAATAAAAATTTATACTCATGAGACTTAGAATGCATAATCTATTTAATTTCTCTGTACTCAAACTACAAGCATTTGATTCAAATTACTAAAAAGCTATCATAAATAATACTCATGAGATAAAGCCAGTCTTTTGGGACAGGGGAAAAAAGAGGGGGGGTGTGCGGTTACTGCAGCTCTGAAGCTCGGGGGCCCTGCTTACTCTCGATGACCAGCAGGGAGAGGCAGGAACTCCCTATACTGGTGGTCAATGGGCAGTATCATAGAAGAAAGAATTGTCTACTCACAGTGTCCAGAAACAACAAAGATCTCACAAGTCACGTAATCCAACTTCCCAAACCAAGATGTCAACCCTTATCAGCATGCCTGGCAGACCTTCCAGCCTCTGACCTTTCCTATGACAAGAAGCTGCTCCCCACAATGGGCAGCCTGTTTCCTGTTCAGGCAGTTAGTTTAAATAAAAGGGGAACTGGGCTCGCAGGCAAGCCTGCGCTTGAATAACGGTTCTACTGCTTATCAGGCTATGAATTCTAATAACATTTCTGAGCCCCAATTTCCTCATGTGTGAAGTGGAGGTCATGGAGCATTTACCTTACTGAGTAGTTGTGAAAATAAGACACTCAACGTGAAGATAAGTAAAACAGTGCCTGACACATGTGCCTAAGAAGCATTTATATGTGTACTAGAACTAATTTTTAGAAAGGTCTTCTCACACTGAAGTACTGTGTATCTCTAACTTCAGTCCATGGATCCCAGCTTGAACCTAAGATTAGAGAGAAAAGTTCTAATCTTTTCTTTAGCCCTTCAAATAGCACATCTCACCCATGTCCTCCCTTCTCTCCACTGAAATCTCCATTTCCTTTTGACTGTTTCTCACATGAAACAGTATCCAGACTTCCTCTTCTGGTTGTCCTCTGAACACAGTCTAATTCCTCCATGCTCTTTTAAAACATGGCAGAGGTCTGAATGCAGCCTCCAGAAGGTCCAACTAGCAAGAGGCAGGAACGCCATCTCCTTCCCTCCTCTGCACTTAAGCTACTGCAGCCCAGATGCAGTATCCATTTCACATTGGCTTCCATTGAGCCAACACTCACAGAAGGCCCAGATACCTTTTCCTTATGTGACATTTCTTTGGTAAAGCTCCTAAAAACAGTTTCACCTCTCAAATACAATTCCTTAAAATGATATGTGACATTTCATGATTCCTTTCTTTACTTGCCAATGACCTGTGCACTTAAAACAGTATTTTTGTTTATTAAAATAGAAAATAATGAACAAAATTTTTGGTGGGCTCATCCTATGTCTTACCTTGTCCTTCTCCTCTCTACCTACGTCCTACGT
Organism: Plecotus auritus; assembly: GCF_963455305.1. NCBI lineage: Eukaryota > Metazoa > Chordata > Mammalia > Chiroptera > Vespertilionidae > Plecotus > Plecotus auritus. Next base: position 108,548,214 of record NC_137782.1, read on the forward strand.
CCCTAGCTGCCACAGTAGGGGGGTGCTTGGCTGACTAAGGAATACTGATTAACACAGGTCTATTAAGTACTTATGCCACTGTGTACATTGGTTTCCCCAATACCTTCATGGATCAGAAAAATCAAAATTACTATACAATATACACTCCTCTTTCAAAAAGAATGGCTATAAAAACCATTAAGGCTTCTTGCCTATTTCCTCAGAAAATATGTTAACAACAACAACAAAAAGATCTATTAAGCCCTGACCAGTTTGGCTCAGTGGATAGAATGTCGGCCTGTGGACTAAAGGGTCCCAGGTTTGATTCTGGTCAAGGGAATGTACTTTGGTTGCGGGCACATCCCCAGTAGGGGGTGTGCAGGAGGCAGGTGATCGATGTTTCTCTCTCATCGATGTTTCTAACTCTTTATCCCTCTTCCTTCCTCTCTGTAAAAAATCAATAAAATATATTAAAAAAAAAAAAGATCTATTAAAATACAGTAAAGCCCAGCCGGCACGGCTCAGTGGTTGAGTGTTGACTTATGAACCAGGAGGTCACGATTCAATTCCTCCTGGTCAGGGCACATGCCTGGGTTATGGCTTGATCCCCAGTAGGGGGCATGCAGGATGCAGCTGATCAATGATTCTCTCTCATCACTGATGTTTCTATCTCTCTCCCTCCCTTCCTCTCTAAAATTAAAACAAACAAACAAAAAATGCAGTAAAAGGTCTAAAATAAGATCCTCTGAGTTACTCCATGACAAATTCATTTTATTTTTTATTTTTTTGACAAATTCATTTTAAATTGATTTGTATATTAATAAAAAAAGTCTAAAAGCTGCCTGCTTTAATTGGTTTTTTATTATAAATACTCAGCCTATTGTTTTTAGAACTGCTGGACAACTTCTTTTAAGACATTGAATATGTTCCTCACTACAAACCAGGTAGATACAGAGTTCTGCCAAAACACCCTCGTATGACGACGTTTTTCTAGTTGAGCATTAGCAATGAGTAGTGTGTTTCACGCTCATCTCGTTTGCTTTGAGCACGGCTAACTTATGACAGGTTGGCTTCACCACCTGAAAGGGAACCACTGCCTCCTGCTGCCGACAGTGCTCTTCCTGGTGCACTGCAACCATACACATCCGAGCTCAGAAAACGATCCTGGGCGCGTGTTTCTTTTACTTGACTGTAGACCAGTGGTTGGCAAACTCATTAGTTCAACAGAGCGGCAAACCGCGGCTCGCAAGCTGCAGTTTGCCGACCACTGCTCTAGACTAATACATTGAGCAGGCTAATTTTGAATGTGTCTTTAAAGCTAATTTTTATCTAGCCAAATTTTTAATAGTGATAGGTAATTTGAGGTTAAAAAAGAAAGAAAGAAAGAAAAACACCTTAAAAATGAGGACCTGTAATGTAACTACGGGCACATATGTACATTTGCTAGGCGCACACTTTTAAGTAATTTCAGAAAGCAGGGCAGGGAGGTTACTTGTTTCTGCTGCTGAGTTTTCCTTAGGGCCTTAAGTCTCTTTTCTTTGAGGAGTTCCAGTTCATCCTCGTCCATCTGGTCCATTTTCTGAATTTCAGCATCCAAACGTTCTTCCACTAGTTTAGTGGTCTGAAGCAACTGATTTTCCAGGACTTTTGAAAACATGTCGACAGATGTATGAGCTTCCATTCTTTACAGTTCAGCTTGCTACTGGGGAGAAGGTTTACAAAGTTAGAAATAAAAGTGCAAATAAGTAAAGTTTTCTTTCTTATTTTAAAAAAATTCCAGCAAGTGCATAATTTGTAGTTCACAAAGTGTTCTGCTGATAATCAAGCACTTCAGGAAGTTAGGCTTTTCAATAGATTATAGTCACAGCACTCAAAAACGATTTAGAGCAAAGTTTAGGTGCTCCTGATTTAGTTTTTGTTTTATTATATGAAAGTAAGATAAGTCTTTAAGCACATCACCACAGACCAGAGAAAAATGAGTAGGTGGGAGTTACAGTAGTTGGAGCTATAGCTAGTGATATATACTGACAATCATTATTCTTTACCAAACAAAGAGAAGCAAAATACAAATGACTAAACTGTTGTAAGGTTGTACACATACACGTAGATACCAAACTTCGCTTCAACACAGAGCAGAGTTGAGCAAAAGACACATTTTCATGGTCTCTGCCTAAATGATTTTCATTTCTTTAACTCCTAAGAAAGGCAATTACAATTTATGTAAAGAATGATGCCTGGTGTTCCCTAAGCTTAGGTTTCCATTCCTTTTCTCCCATTACCTAACAAAATCTATGAGGCCACAAGATTGATATTGGTATTGATTTATTGACACTCAGTGTTCTTAGCTTTGATGTAAAACAATGTAATAGTCTATTTTTGACTTTTCCATCACTCTTCTATGTAAGATAGGAGTTTGCAAACATATTCCAATTCAGATTACAAAGGAAGATCTCAATTACATTGGTTTTAAAGAAATGTAGTCCTGCCCTGGCCCGACAGCTCAATTGGTTCAAGTATCATCCCCATACGACAAGGTTGCAGGTTCAAACTCCTGGTCAGGGCACATACAAGAAGTAACCAGCGAACGCATAAATAAGTTGAACAACAAATCAATGATTCTGTCTTTCTAAAAAAAAAAAAAAAAAAAGATAAATTTTAAAAAAGAAATGTATTCTTTTCCACCAGCAACAATCAGATGGAGATTTTTATGTGTACACCTGGATTACTACAGAAATACAATTTATAAATTGTCTATCAAAGCAGGAGGCTGTTGCATCTCAACTACTTACATATGTCTGCAAATACTAACGAAGCACTTTTAAAAATCTGAAGGAGCCCTGGCTGGTGTTTCTAAGTAGTTAGAGCTTCAGCCCGTGCACTGAAGGGTCTTGGGTTTGATTCCTGGTAAAGGGGACTAGTGTTCAGGTTTGATCCCTGTTCAGGAGGCAAGCAATCGATGTTTCTCTTTCCTCCCTCTCCCCTCCCTTCTGCTCTCTCAAAAATTCACTGGAAAAAGTATCTTCAGGTGAGGATTAACAAAAATATCTGAATATACTGTGATCTCATCCACCAGCTTCTGTGGAACTGAAGATAAACAGTCTTCCTGCAAACTTCACTTTTGATTCCTTCTTCTCCAAAGAAAAAGCAGTTGAAATGCACATTTCAGTTCATCTTTGTATTTCTAGAGCTAGCACTATCAGGGGCACAATAGGTGCTCAAAAAATATTTAACTTTGGCCCCGGTGTGGCGCTGTGGATAGAGCACTGGCCTGTAGACCGAAGGGTCCTGGGTTCATTTTGGTTGCAGGCTCCTCCCGGGCCTGGGCCCTGGTCAGGGGCACGTGCAGGAGGCAACCAATCGATGTCTTTCTCACATCAATGTTTCCCTCTCTCTTTCCCTCTCTCTAAAAATCAATGGAAAAAAAATTAACTTTGAATGAACTGTTAGTTCCTCAAGTGCTATAAAATTTTAAAGGAGCTGTATTTTATATGTAATAAAAGAATTTTATATTCCCCACCTTCCAAGAAAAATGTCAGTGAGAATGTGACTTCATAGGGGCTAGGTGAGGCAGAAAACTGAATACTAAACCCTGACTTGCTTGTCAGAACCTGTTACCAGGGGCATATAGAATTGATACCGGACACAATGGGTCAGAGGCTGCCTGTCACTACTTGAGCCAAATTAAGCAGAGACAGGGGTAAATCATAAATGAGCGTTTATTCCAATAATGCCGGCAGTTTGGGGAGAGCAGTCAGTCACCTGGAAATTCTGCTCTGACCCCCGTCACCAGTGGACTGATTATATTAGGACTAGAGGCCCGGTACACAAAATTTGTGCATGCAGGAGGGTCCCTCAGCCCAGCCTGCACCCTCTCGCAATCCAGGACCCCTCGGGGGATGTCTGACTGCTAGTTTAGGCCCAACCCTGCGGGATCAGGCCTAAACTGGTAGTCAGACATCCCCCTTGCAATCCAGGACTGCTGGCTCCTAACCATTCACCTGCCTGCCTGCCTGCCTGATCGCCCCTAACCGCTTGCCAGCCTGCTTGATTGCCCCTAACCACCTCTGCCTCAGTCCCCAGGGCTTCATCCGGAATGACGTCCAGAAGGTTGTTCAGCTGTCCGGTCTAATTAGCATACTACACTTTTATTATTATAGATGAGGAAAAAGATAACGTGTAGCTGCGAGCTGCAAGTGTAACAGGGAAAGGGAGGGTCTTGTCTGCAGTCCGGCCTTCAGGAGCTCAAAGTCTGATAACAAGATGGCTAATCTTTATTTTATTTTTTAAAGCTTTATTTATTTATTTTTAGTTAATCATCACATGAGGATATTTTTCCATTGATTTTTTAGAGAGTGTGGAAGGGAGAGGGAGAGACAGAGAGAAACATGGATGTGAGAGAGACACATTGGTTGCCTCCTGCTCAAACCCCAACCAGGGCTGGGGAACCTGCAACCAAGGTATGTGCCTTTGACCGGAATGGAACCCGGAACTTTCAATCCACAGACCAACGCTTTATCCACTCAGCCAAACCGCCTAAGGCGGCTAGTCTTCTGCTATGTTACAAATAGTTCAGCCCATTCCTGGGACTGGAGAATGGTCAGCCTTCCTGAAGCGAACTCCCGGAGGGGGTCAGGGTCCAGGTACAGCAACCAAATCGAAGAGTGTCCTGTCCTTGGTCTGTTTTTAAAATGTATTTCTTTTTACAGCCCTGTTCTTCTTGCAACACATCCTATAGTTTCCCAGAGTCTGTAAGAAAATCTCCTATCTATAGTAATTAAACAACTGTGGCTCTGTTCTTATTAAGTGCCCTTCCCCCTTTTAGGATCAATTCAGAATTTAATGCTGGGATAATTTGGAGCAGAAGTGATTAACAAGAGCTGCTGGGGAGGGGGAGGAGCAGGTGATGGTGTTTACCGCATTGAAAGGGGTAAGGTCAGATGGCTTAGCAATCCTGATAACTCTCTATTCTTTAAACCACAAGCAGTTGATTCTTCCATTTTTCAGTTCAACTGGAACGGTGGGAAAGGACTTGTTCTCAAATTACCTTACCACTTCCGTGATCCGCCTACGTGCACCCTCCCAAACAACCAAGAGGCCTCCTCCTTAACTGAGAACAGTACCTTCCCAAGGTATCTTCCCCAAAGTATCCGGCCACTCCCTGAGCCACCCCGGAACAGATGAGGGCAGAGTTCAGGTGTCCCCCGCCTTCAACGCCTCCCAAGGCGCAGGCTCCAAAACTGTCACAACAGCACTGACATCGGCCCCTGGGCCGCGCCCCTCTCCGCCTGGAAGGATGTTGAGCGGCAGTGTGTCCATTAGCACTGGGCCGCGGTGGCCGTTTTTCTTACACCATTTCTGTCTCACCTGAGCTCTCGGTGATACCTGAGAAGTGACGGACCAGCGGCTCCAGAAGAACTGTCCACCCTGGCTTCAGCCTCGCAGCAGCTGCTAATGGCTACGAAGCAGCCGTCACTTCCGCCTCTAGATTGACTAAGGCGCGATTGCGCTATACAGCCTGCGACGCCGGAGGAAGTGACGGCAGAGGTAGGCGGGCGAGAGGCTGGAGCTGACGTGTGTGCCCCGCCCATACAGCAGCCCCGTTTCCGGTCCGGGGTTTAAACAGCCCAGAGGGCGCGGGAGCAAAGTATGCTGGGAGTTGTAGTTTTTAGTGCTTAGCTGGAGTTGTCTGTAGGCTCTGGACCTCAGTAATGTTATGTCAGAAATCATATAGCTACGCTCTTGCTCAGGAGTGACACTCCAACTTCGTTTCCATCCTGTCTATTGAACATTTAAAATAGTTGAATTGTAACATACAGCATGATTAGTTTGTATGTAGTTAACACTCGTAATGTCACCGACCAGATCCAGTCATAGCATATTTTCACCACCTTCCTAGGTTCCCTCGTGACTTCCCTAACACAAATTTTTAGAACTTATTTTAGTAAACGACCTATTTGGGGAACTTAATGGATGTGTCCTTCTTTTACTTTTTTTAGTGATTGTACGTGCTTCCTAATTCATGGAGTCACTGAGAAGCCCAATTTTGTCCTGGATTTAGGGAACAACCAGAGCGCTTATCTTTGATTCATTGTGATTCTTTACTGAATTTCGAGCAGCTGAGATTACAAAGGTGTAAAGGTGGAAAGGAAGCCCAGCTCAATCAAGTTCGGCTTCTGACCGGGCTCCAATTCTCCAAGTCTGCGTCCCCCCGCAGGAAGGGGCCGACTTGGGGAATTTTCAGCCTCATTGTCAGCCTTTGGGTTCTAGAACCTGGAAATCTCGCGGGCGTCGATGCGCGGCGGACGCTTGCGGGAAGGGGGCGCTCCGGCTCCGGCCTGGCGGGCGGGTGCAGTGGAGACGCTCTACCCGAAAGGCAGCTCTCGTTGAGCCACGCCCTGCGTCCGCACGCCGAGGCGGCGAGAAGATGCGCTTGCGCACTGCGAGCCCACACCATATGTGCCCTGTCCCAGTGCGCGGGTCTGTGCAGAGCCGGGTGCGAGAGGCGGCAGCGCGGGGCGAACGGAGCTGAGTGGAGCCCGAAGTCGGCCGGGGGACAGTGGATCTGTGAGAGAACGAAGAGCGGGGTTGGGGCCGCGAGCGCCGCTGTCACGCGATGGGGAAGAAGCAGAAAAACAAGAGCGAAGACAGGTAAGTCAGTATCTGGGTCCTCTCGGCAGCGGCCGGCGCGGCTCAGGGGGTCGTGCGGGTCCCACCAGCTCGGGGTGGGCCAGGGTTGATGCTCGAGACCGGCCTCGCAGGGCACCGGGCCTGGGCCCTGAGTGGGCGCCGCGGGCCCGAGACCCCAGTTCCGGGCAGGCGCGGAGGGCCTCGGCGGCTGGCGAGTTCCCCAAGCAAGACTCAGTCCCACTTCTACCCCTCGCCCGGCCTGGAAAAGAGGGGTCTCTGGCTTGAGGAGCGGGGCAGTGGTTTCGGGACTCCCGGCGTGGTCCGGTGGTCGGGGTTTTTGCGGCGCCGCTCTAGGCGAGGGTCAGGAAGAGTTCTCTGCGCCTTTGTACCTGTGAGTACTTGGGGGGCGAAGGGAGTACCTATAGCCGGGTTTTTACACTTTTGAGCCTCTCAGGTGTTTTACACTTACCTCCCTCTTAATTTCATCTAATTTGTTAGGTACAGTTCTCAATTATTTAAGGGCTGGTTGTCCAGACTCCATGCTTTTCGCTTTCCTTCTTCCGGCGAGTCTTTTGATGATTTCTTTGCTCTCTAGCACCTCCCCTAAGAAAGTAGGCGGAGATGAAACCAACCAACCAGTGTCGCTCCTTTCTCATCACTTCAAAGGCTTTTTTGGGGGGAGGGAGCACCCCGAGATTTCGGTAACTTCTGTGTCACATTCGGTCTTTTACTCTTCTCATTGAAAGAGTTTACTTCCTGAGAGGGAACAACATCAGTTACTTTTTGCTTTTGTACTAGTATGCCACTCACCAAACAGTTCAAATACTCGGGGGAGAGGGAGGAGAGTAAGGTAAATTAAAACAAAATAACCCGTGATAGTTCATCATTCTGACTCAAAACGGACATGCGGTGTTGAAGTTAAAATAAGATCACTAATTATAAGTTGGAATTCTAGGTCATTTCCTCACCTAGCACTCATCTAGTTGATGAGTGGAATTAAAAGATACCCAGGTGAGGCTTGTTTTTCAGTTACAGCTCCACTGGAGGAAGTTAATTGGTTTGACTTATTTATTAATCAAACAGGATACGTACAAAAAAAAAAAAAAAAGCAAAAAAGCAGAATTCTGGGAGATTTAGTGGGACAAAATTTCCCTACCTTTGACAGGATGTTTTGATGCATGGGATACTTTTTTCTTTCAACTGTGTACACAAAATAGATGAGTATTTTATAAAAAGCTTCGTGTACCAGTTACCCAGCTTCACCCATGGTTATCACATGGTCAATCCACCTGTTGCATATTTTATTTTTTAAAATATATTCTTACTGATTTCAGAGGGGAAGGGAGAGAGAGAGGTAGAAACATCCACGAGAGAATCATCGTTTGGCTGCCTCCTGCACATCCCATGCTGGGGATCGAGCCTGCAACCCCGTCATGTGCCCGGACCTGGAATCTAATTGTGACCTGGTTCATAGGTCAGTGCTCAACCACTGAGCCACGACTGCCAGGCCTGCCTTGTTGGATATGTATATATACACCCACACACACACATATATATAGTAAATATATTTTTATTGATTTCAGAGAGGAAGAGAGAGGGAAACATCAATGATGAGAGAATCATCGATCGGATGCCTTCTGCACGCCCCCGACTGGGGATCCAGTCCACAACCCGGGCATGTGCCTTTGACTGGAATTGAACCTGGGACCCTTCAGTCTACATGCAGGGGTCCTCAAACTTTTTTTTTTTTTTTAAAATATATTTTATTGATATTTCACAGAGAGGAAGGGAGAGGGTAGAGAGCTAGAAACATCGATGAGAGAGAAACATCGATCAGCTGCCTCCTGCACACCTCCCACTGAGGATGTGCCCGCAACCAAGGTACATGCCCTTGACCTGAATCAAACCCGGGACCTTTCAGTCCTCAGGCTGACGCTCTATCCACTGAGCCAAACCGGTTTTGGCGGTCCTCAAACTTTTTAAACAGGGGCCCAGTTCACTGTCCCTCAGACCGTTGGAGGGCCGGACTATAGTTTAAAAAAAAAACTATGAACAAATTCCTATGTGCACTGCGGGCCCGGGACGAGTCGGCTGCTAAGCAGGACAGGCAGTGGCACCTGGCGAGCCGCATGTGGCCCTCGGGCTGTAGTTTGAGGACCCTTGGTACAGGTCCACGCTCTATTCTTTGAGCCAAACCTGGCTTGGGCCCTTGTTGGATATTTTAAAGCAAATCTCAGAATCGGTTCATGAGTAAATTCTTCAGGTATATTTGAAAGATAATACTTGAGGGGAAAAACCTGTAGAAACAGAACAAAACACAACTGCAATGCCACCATCAAGCCTAGGGAATAATTACAGTGTTTTCTTAAATATTATCAAGTATGCAGCCAATTTTCTAATTTCAATGATTCTCTTATTTAAAAAAATTTTTTTTAAGCAGTTCGTTTGGTTCAGGATTACAGAAGTTCTTTAGATTTAAAAGTACATGTAATATGTTATTTCACTTACAGTTTTTATCTTTCAGACTCACAATAGAAAAAATATTCAGAGGGGAGAATTTTACTATTTTTAGAGGAAATTGTTTCTCTTATTGATTCATAAAGATTTTCATGGATGATGTAAAGTTTAAATTGCAAACACTGGAGCCTGTTGTTAAAAGATTGGTTTGGAAGTATAGAAGGAATGCTCCTGTTATTTGGGGAGTGTTTTTGTTTTGTTTTGTTTTTATCCCAGCTCAGACTTATCTGCAGTCTTTATTTTTTGGCTCACATTGAAAGGAAAGTGGTGGCAATGTAATTGAAAAGGTTTTCTCATATTTTTTCTTCATGGATTCCTTTGCTTGATGCTGTCCAAATTGTATGTAGTAACTCCTAGGGTTTTGCAGAGGGTCCCCCTTGACCAGAATTGCTGGGCCTTTTTACTTTAATGTTCCACATTAGATATTTTGGAGAGGGGGAGAGAAGTTTCACTACTTTGTTAGTTTACTTTGACCTTTTGTATATTTAAATAGTACAGGCATACCTAATTTTATTTTGCTTTGCACATGCTATTGCATTTTCTTTTCTTTCGTTTTTTTTTTTTTTTTTTTTTTTTACAAATTAAAGTCAAGATCCTCCAGCAAAAAGATTATGACTTGCTCAGTTGATGGTTAGTATATTTAAATATCACCTGGTTTTACTCTCTTGTATAAAGATCTCCACTTTTAAAGATTTTACATTCATCCCACCTCTTCCCACACCAAGCTCTCCTAAGTAGATCATGTTTCTGGCCAGGTAGAATTGGGTGAGAAAAGAGCAGCTTATTAGTTATCAAGATAAGGCACAGAGCTACTTTTCAGTTCTTGTAAAGAGCATAAATTACTTGACTGTTTCGATTATCTATCTATCTATCTATCTATCTATCTATCTATCTATCTATCTATCTATCTATCTAAAAGCCTAAGTGACCATTACGACCAGACAACTGGATGACTGGACAACTGGCTGGTAGCTATGATGTGCACTGACCACCAGGGGGCAGACTCAACTCAGGAGCTGCCCCTTATTGGTCAGTGCGCTCCCACAGCCAACCTCCTGAGGCTAGCCAGCCTCCCACAGTCCCTCCCCCTGGCTGGTCCTGATTGGGACTGGGTGAGATGGCCCCGATTGGCTGGGAGGGACTCTACCCGTGCACAATTTCATGCACTGGGCCTCTAGTTGTGTTATATTTAATCCCTATTTTAACTTTTTAGCCACTCAGTGTTCATTTAAAATTAGATTTTATTTCATTTGAGTATCTAATTTTATTTAGATAGCATATATTTGTTATACTAATGACTAAACTTTTTTTTAAACACTAAGTTCTAGAATTTTGTTCCAGCTTGTATAATTCTGAGAATGAGACTTTGGTATAGGGCAGTGGTCGGCAAACTCATTAGTCAACAGAGCCAAATATCAACAGTACAACAATTGAAATTTCTTTTGAGAGCCAAATTTTTTAAACTTCTAACGCCTTTTCTTCAAAGTAGACTCGCCCAGGCTGTGGTATTTTGTGGAAGAGCCACACTCAAGGGGCCAAAGAGCTGCATGTGGCTCACGAGCCGCAGTTTGCCAACCACGGGTATAGGGTATTCAGCAAGTGATCCTGACTTTTTTTATTTGACTGGGAAAACTCTTGATGAGACAGGATAGGATTTAACATCTATAGTTAAATCCTATACAGAATATAAGGCTAATATTTTCATTTCTTCCTGTGACCTTCCCAGTCATCAGTTTACATAATGGGACCTTATCTTACAGGAATTTGCATTCTCTAGAAATGTCCTACTGTTTCCATTTACACACTGTGATGGATGTTTCTTACTAATGTGTGCAGAGAAAAGGACCTGAATTATCTGCTTTTTCTCAACCTCCAATTCTTCATTCTGGTACCCCTCCTTTTTTTTGGATCCCCCAAATCTGGTAGTTATATTTTTCAAGTTATAAGGAATATGGTATGTCATTATAACTAGTGGGATTAATACCATATCTCTCCCCCCACCCCTCAACACACACACACCTCCTCAAAGAATATAGAGGGAAGGAAGATAACTGTTTTACCTATCCCACTGTCATATATTGTGGAGGTGGAGATGCCATTCAGGAACTAGAAGGTCTTTCATGAGTCAGTAGAATTCTGGGGTATCTATCTATTTGCATACTTTAGAGTTCTCTTAGCTTGTTCCGACACTGATATTTTAGGAAATTGGTGTGTTGCAGCAGGGAAAGAATTTCTAGTTTGCCATAAATGATTAAGAAGGCAGGTGAACTTTTATTGTTGTCTTATTCTGTACTGGTGATCTCTATTGAGGTCTGGAGCTGATGCAACTACTTATATTTTTAGTCCTCACCTGAGGATATGTTTTTGATTTTTAGAGAAAGAGCAAAGGGGGAAGGGAGAGGGAGAAACATCGATGTGAGAGATCATTGGTTGCCTGCTGTACATGTCCTGACCGGGGATCGAACCTGCAATCTAGGTATGTGCCCTGGCTGGGGAATCGAACCTGAAACTTTTTGTTGTACAGGACTACGCTCCAACCAACCAACTGAGCCTGGCCAGGGCTGATGTAGTTACTTTTGATGTCACTTGCCCACCAGTTGCACATTACTTATTCTTCAAAGCTTATTCCAGTCTTGTGATTGATCTATAAGGAGGGCAAAGCATTGTATAACTGAGGAACTGAGTGTCAGTGGTTAGGTTGGAATAGTAGTTTTGAGCATTTTGGGTCCTAAAACTCCCAAATTACTAAGGAACCCAAAATGTTTTTGTCAATGTGGGTTATAGCTATTGATACTTACCATATTACAAGTTAAACAAAATTCTTAAAGCATTTATGAATTTAAAAATAGACACATTACATATCATTACATATTAATAACATCATTAAATAATCTGTTAAAATGATGAGAAGAGTGATATTAAACATTTTTACAAATTTCTTTACTGTCTGGCTTACTAGAAGATAGCTTCTCATCTGCTTGTGCATTCTGTCTACAACTACATACATCAAGTGGCCTCTGGAAAACTCCATTGTATAGTTGGGAGAAAATGGGATTTAAAAAAGGTTCATAGTATCTTATATTATTTTGAAAATAGTTTTGATCCTTGAGTTAATTTAGACCTCCTGAACAGGTCTTGGGACCTACTTTGAGAATAGCTGATATGGGGATTCCTAAACTGGATTTAGGCATTCCAAGCTCTTTGACCATCATTACTGTTTGCCCAACAGGTGCTTAGGGTGCTTGATAATCACTCGAGGACAACTTAAGGTACCTGAGGGCATCCTATCCTATATAATAAAAGCCTAATATGTAGATTGTCCCCTTGGGTGGTCATTTGACCTAGAGTTTGACCGGGAGACCAGGAATTAGACTGTTTGCTATGGTGTGCGCTGACCACCAGGGGGCTGTGTGGAACATGACGCGCATCGGCGATGCTGGCAGCAGACGATAGTGGAGGTGCTGCCGGCCCGATGGGCCCTGAAGTGGGCGGGACCACGGCAGGATGGTGGAGCAGGTGAGCAGGTGGCGCTAGGCCAAGGTGGGTGTGGTGGGGGCCTGATAGCCCCGCAGACAGCGACCAACAGCCGAGGCAGGGGGCAGGGCCTCTGGCCTGGCTCCCAGGTGCTAAGGGATCCGGTCCAGGGGCCCAGCCCTAATCAATCATCCCACAGGTGGGATGGTGGAGCAGGTGAGGGGGCAGCGCCAGGCCAAGGCAGGGCTGTGAGGCTGGGGGTGCGAGCTGGGCCCAGTATCCACAGGACACCCCAAGGGACTCCACCCTTGCACGGATTCGTGCACCAGGCCTCTAGTGTTAATATAACTCTCTTAATGGTTTACCTACTTATGGTATCCTATATAATAAAAGCCTAATTTGCAAATCGACCGATAACAAGGTGGCTAATCTTCTGTGATGCTACAAACAGCTCAGCTTGTTCCTGGGACTGGAGAAGGGTCAGCATTTCTGAGGCAAACTCCCAGAGTGGGTCAGGGTCTGGGCGCAGCAACCAAATTAAAGCATGTCCTGTGTTTTGTTCTCAAGATGTATTTTTCTGAGTAATGGACCCATGGAGGCCCCTTGTCTTTCTACAGCCTTGTTTCACCCTCCAGTTTCCCAGTGTTTGTAAGAAAACCTTTCATGTATAGTTAGTAAGGTGAATAATCCTTAAACACCTGTGGCTTTGTTCTTATTACATGCTCATCTCCCTATCACCCCCACCCCCCATTAGTATGGTCATCTCATATCTATGAAATTAGTTTTATATGGAACGTGTCCTGCTGCTGAAGTGTATTATTCTTGGCTTATATTTTCTCCTTATGGATTTTGGCTCAGAACCCTTTCAGGGAAAAGGGTTGTTGGTTCTCTTTTGTAACTGCTTCCTGCTGATGTGGGGCAGAGTCCTGAAGTCCTCCCTGTCTGACAAAACAAAGGAGGGAGTGAAAAAGGGGAAAGCAGTTTTAAGTGAATCCTATGGACTATCCATGTTGGCTCTATTCTTATTACATGCCCTTCCCCCATCGAACTTCATTTAAACCATAAATTTTGTAGAGCAGTCCCTGAAAGTAGAATTCAGTACTGTTTTATTTCAGTTTAATTAAATTTTTGTCATTAGGTTTCAGGTATTGCGCTTTGGTGAAACTAATGGTTGTTTATGATGATACTGTACTTGAAATTTCTTTTAAGTCTCGAATCTAAGTTTCCATTACATGGATATACCACATTTTTTACCCTGTCACCAGTTGATGACATTGGGGTGGTTTTACTTTTTGGCTGTTATGAATTATATTGTTATAAACCCCCCACACGTGTTTTTGGGTGGACATATGTTTTCATTTCTTTGGGGCATAATAATATGTAGGAGTGAAATTTCTGGATCATAGTGTAACTCTGTGTTTAACTTTTTCAGAACTGCCAAGCAGTTTAACTGTTTTCCAGGAACTTTCAAAGCTGCTGCTCCATGTTACATTCCAACCAACAATGTATTAAAGAGTTATAACTTCTCATCTTCATTAACACTTATCAACTCACTTTTTGATTATTGTATAGTAGCCATTCCCATGGGTGTGAAGTGGTGTCATACTATGATTTTGGTTTGTTATTCCATGATGGTTTAAAATGTTAAATGTTGTGCTTATTGGATATTTGCATATCTTGTTTGGAGAACTGTCTATTCAAAGACTTTGCCCATTTTAAAATTATTTAGGAATAAGAATTCTTTATATGTTCTACATACCAATCCTTTATCCAGGTATGATTTGCAAATATTTTCTGTCATTCTGTGAGTTGCCTTTCTTTTCTCCCATTGGAGGTTGTTGTTTCACTTTCTTGGTGATAACCTTTGTAGCCAAAAGGTTCTAGTTTTGATGAAGTCTGATTCATCTATATTTCCTTTGGTGGTTTATGTTTTTGGTGTCAGATCTAAGAAACCGTCACCAGATCCAAGGTCGTGAAGATTTACTAGGTTTTCTTCTAGTAATTTTATAGTATTAAGCTTTGAGCCATTTAAAGTTAATTTTTGTATATCATGTAAGGTGAGGGTCCAGCTTTATTTTTTGCATGTGGATATCCAGTTGTCCTGACACCATTTGTTAAAAAGACTTTAATTCTTTGATGAAATCAGTTATATGTATAGGTATTTATTTATAGACTAGAGGCCCGGTGCATGAAATTTCATGTACTCTGGGGGGTTCCTCAGCCCGGCCTGCACCCTCTCACAGTCCCACCACCACTGCTGTGCTCGCCAGCCATGAGCCCAGCTTCTGGCTGAGCTGCGCTCCCCTGTGGGAGCGCACTGACCACCAGGGGGCAGCTCCTGCGTTAAGCGTCTGTCCTCTGGTGGCCAGTGCACATCATAGTGACCGGTTGTTCCACCACCAGCTCTCTGACATCTCCCAAGGGTCCTGGATTGTGAGAGGGCGCAGGCCAGGCCAAGGGACCCCACTGGTGCATGATCAGGTCCAGGGAGGAACTGCGGGAGGGCTCTAGGGCATGTCCGGCCTTTCTCACTCAGTCCCAATTGGCCGGACCCCAGCAGCAAGCTAACCTACCAATTGGAGCATCTGCCTTCTGGTGGTCAGTGCACGTCATAGTGACTGGTCAACTGGTCGACTGTCTGCCCCCTGGTGGTCAGTGCTCGTCATAGCAAGCAGTTGAGTAGCCGTAACATATCATTAGCATATTATGCTTTGATTGGTTGAACAGCCGACCAGATGACTGGACACTTAGCATATTAGGCTTTTATTATATAGGATTCTCAATTCTGTCCCATTGATCTATATGTCTATCCTTAAAGGCAGTACTTCTCTGTCTTGATTACTATAGCCTTGTATTAAGTTTTGAAATTGGGAAGTGTGATTTCTCTAACTTTGTTCTTTTTGAGATTGTTTTGGCTATTCTGGGTTTCTTGCATTGCCATAGAGATGTTAGGATCAGCTTCTACATTTCTGCAAAAAAAGGGGAGGAGGGGTTAGCTAGAATTTGGATTAGGATTGTATTTCACCTGTAGATCAGCTATTTTGAACTTTTTTTTTTTCATCTCATGGCATGCATAAACTAATTACTAAAATTCTATAGCACACCAAAAATATATTATGTTTTTTGCCGATCTGACAAAAATACAATGTAATTTTGATTCATTTACAGTGGACAGTATTGTGTTGGCTGTTACCATTTTTTTATTTGACAATGTTAGGGAAAAGAGGTCAGTGCTCTGACTGAATAGTCAGATATTGCACGTTTCAAAAATTTTTGCAGCACATGGTTTGAAAATTGCTGTTGTAGATCAATTTTGGGAGTATTGCCAATATTTTGCCTTCTGACCTATAAACATGGGATGTCTTTCCACTTATTAAGGTCTTTGGGTTTTTTTTTCCATAATATTTTGTAGTTTTCAGAGTAGATTTGCAACTCTTTTCAAAAACTGTTCCTGAGCATTTCTTTTTTATGCTATTGTAAATGGAATTCTTTTCTTAATTTCATTTTCAGATTGTTCATTGCTAGTGCATAGTTTAAATACAGTTGATTTTTGTATAATCATCTATCCTGCGATCTTAATGAATTCACTTATTAGCTGTAATAATCTTTTTATCCTTAGGATTTCTGTGTGCATGGTCAGGTCTTAGGCAAGTTCAAATGGTTTCCTCCTTTTCTACTCTAAATGCCTTTTTTTTTGTTTGTTTTGCCTGAAGTTCTGGCTAAATCTTGCAATACAATGTTGAATAGAAATGAGAGTAGACATTTTTGTCTTGTTTCTGATCTTATGGGGAAACTCTTTGTCTTCCCCCATTAAGTCTAATGTTAGCTGTGTTTCCCTAGAGACCTTTTTTTAGGTTGAGGAAAGTTTGCTTTCTATTCCTAGTTTGTTGATTCTTTTTACCAGGAAAGGGTGTTGGATTTTGGTTAAACACTGTTCTTCATCTATTGGGATGATCGTATGTTTTTTGTCTTTTATTTACTAGAGGCCTAGTGCACAAAATTCATGCACAGGGAAGGGGAGCCCTCAGCCTGGCCTGTGCCCTCTCGCAATCTGGGACCCCTTGGGTAAGGTCTCTAGGCCTGGCCGGTGATCAGGGCCTATTGGGGCTTCCCTTCCCCTGGCTGCCTGCAGCTAGCTCCGCCTCCCGCCGCTGCCACTGCTTGCCATCTGTGCAGCACTGCCCGCCCACCCCTACCACCGGTCACCTCCCTCTGCGGGTGACAGGTGAGGGGTGCTATCGCTTGGCTGGCCTAGGCCTCCCTCTACGGGGCGATAGATCAGGGGGGCCCCCAAATCTATCGCCCTGAAGAGGGAGGCCCCGCCCACCCACCGCAGCATCGCCAGCTGGGTGGCCTGGTCCTCCCTCTTCTGCCACCGGCAGGAGGCAGCTGATGAATGTTTCTCTCTCATTGTTGTATCTCTCTCTCTCCCCCTCTCCCTTCTTTCTCTAAAATTAATAGAAACATTTTCCTAAAAAGTTTCTCTGTAGGTGAATGTGCTAGATTATTTTATTCTCAAGTAACATTTAGATCTTCTTTGTTTTCATTTAAGTGCCAAGGATGACATTGATCTTGATGCCTTGGCTGCAGAAATAGAAGGAGCTGGTGCTGCCAAGGAACAGGAGCCACAAAAGTCCAAGGGGAAGAAGAAAAAAGAGAAAAAAAGGCAAGACTTTGAGTAAGTATATTTCAAATATACTTGCTTCTTATTAGCTTTGGTACAAGATTCACTTATTAAGCTAATTCCTTGCCTCAAATATATTTTAATCTTTTCTAGTGAAGATGATATCCTGAAAGAACTGGAAGAATTGTCTTGGGAGGCTCAAGGCATCAAAGCTGACAGAGAAACCGCTGCAACAAAGGTGAAAGATGGTTGTTAGCCAGCCTTGCTTCCTAGTGCCTGTTTTTAGGGAGCTGCTTTTGGAAACAGATAAAATATTCTATAAATTCTGATGCCAATAGGGGAAAAGCAAGGTTTAGGAAAGAAGTAATGTCTTTTAAAACCTTTTACAGATAGAAAGATGCTTTACTTGGGATCTAAAGGTATTTTGGGATATGTTGCCTATTTATAAAATTGATATATTTGGAGATAGAACATTTCCTGTTTCCGCTTTCAATTTCTTATATTGTTTCTTTTTCATCATTTGAATTTGGGGAGGCCTCAGAACAATGGGAAAGTGATAGGTATTTCTTCTTATTTCCATCCTCCCCTTAAACTTGTGTGCCATTTGAAGAAGCTAGTAAATGTGGATTGTGATTATTGCTGGCTTTAGAGCACCTGGATTCTGACATTGACTGTGAGTGTGAGATGTGCCTGAGGCCTATGCTAGCTTTTGTTACTTAGTTGAGGTTTATATCCTTATAAAAAAGACTATTTTGAAATTATTTTGAGAATTTTTTTCATGTGTTCTTAATGAAGTATGTGACTCTGAGGAGTTTCAATTATTTATTTTAAAACAAAATGTAACTGTTAATATTTCTAACAATGGAAATTTTTTAGCCAACAGAAAATAATGAAGAAGAATCCATCTCCAAACAAGATAAAAAAAAGAAAGGACAGAAAGGCAAAAAACAAAGTTTTGATGAGAATGATAGTGACGAATTGGAAGATAAGGATTCAAAATCAAAAAAGACTGCAAAACCAAAAGTGGAAATGTACTCTGGGAGTGATGATGATGATGATGATTTAAAAAAACTTTCTAAAAAAGCTAAAGGGAAAGCTCAAAAATCAAATAAGAAGTGGGATGGGTCAGAAGAGGATGAGGATAACAGTAAGAGAATTAAAGAGCGTCCCAGAGTAAATTCTTCAGGGGAAAGTGGTGATGATTCAGATGAATTTTTGCAGTCTAGAAAAGGACAGAAAAAAAATCAAAAAAATAAGCCAGGTCCTACTGTAGAGAGTGGGAATGAAGATGAAGACTCCTTCAAAATTAAGACAGTGGCCCAAAAGAAGGCAGAAAAGAAAGAGCGAGAGAGAAAAAAGCGAGATGAAGAAAAGGCAAAACTACGGAAGCTGAAAGAAAAGGAAGAGTTAGAAACTGGTAAAAAGGATCAGAGTAAACAAAAAGAACCTCAAAAGAAATCTGAAGAGGAAAGTATAAAATCCAAGGTGACTCTTGATACTGGAACAGCCCCTGCCTCTGATGAGAAGGGAGAGGTGCCCATAGCCGCCGAAGGTTGGTAAAATTACTGCAGAAAGGGCAAAAGGCTTGGGTTCATATTTAATCTACGGTTTGATCATTATGCCCCAAAGTCATTTTCTTATTTGTCCATGGTCATAAAGAGGCTTAATTGTAAGAAATTATTTAAAAAACTACATCTATGTACTCTTTGAATAGATAATTTATCGTTAAAGATTTATATATAATACAAAATGTCTTTCAAGTGGTTTGTACACAGACTAGGATTTTTATAGAATTTCACTGTGATAAACAATTTTTTGTTGTTGATAAAGAGTGGAAGTTGCCTAATGAAAATTTATTCTTCCCTGACAATAACTCGGTGTCAGGTGATAACTGAATTCTTTCCTGTTTTTATATTTATCAAAGTTTTTATTAACTTTAAAGAGAGAGGAAGGGAGAGAGAGAGAGGAAACATTAAACTGAGAGAGAAACATCGATTGTCTACTTCCTGCTGCCCCTTACTGGGGATAGAGCCCACAACCCAAACCAGGAATTTAATTGGTCACTTTTTGGTGCATGGGATGATGCTCAACCAACTAAGCTACCCAGGCCAGGGCTTTTGCTGTTTTTTTTTAAAAAAATTCAGCCTGTGAATAGAAAAGTAAAACATGCTGAAATTAGTTAACATCTTTTAAGCAATAGCCACTTTTTGGCACCATAACTAATTAACAAAAAAATAAGCTTTATAGTTAAGTTTTCCTCTCTTATTCAGAATAAAAATAGTTACAGATCAAATAATTCATATAGCTTTTCTTTAGACTAGTAAAACTTAATGGGAAAATTGACATAACTTTTTTAAGCACTTAAAATATTATCTGGACATATTTGAAGAGAAACACCATGAAAGTAGCTTATTAATCTTTAGCTTTCTAAGCATAATACTGTAGAGTTCTTAGAATATAATTACCTACATTTTTGTATTTTACCCTTCTAATATCTTAAGATTGGCTTCATTCATATTATTCCCATCTTATAGAAGCAACACTAGCTAAGAATTAAGGCAGGAATTCAGACACTATGGATTAAGAGCTACATTACATACAGCATATCTTCTTCTTTATATATATATATATATATTTTTTTTTTTATTGATTTTTTTACAGAGAGGAAGAGAAGAGGGATAGAGAGTTAGAAACATCGATGAGAGAGAAACATTGATCAGCTGCCTCCTGCACACCCCCTACTGGGGATGTGCCTGCAACCAAGATACATGCCCTTGACCAGAATCAAACCTGGGACCCTTCAGTCCGCAGGCCGACGCTCTATCCACTGAGCCAAACTGGTCAGGGCAATACAGCATATCTTCTCCCTGCTGACAAGATCTTGTTCTCTTCTTGCATCTCTCGGGACAACTCAGAGCAACACCAGCATTGCAGGCTTCTAAGGAGGCTAACTTGGTGATTCTAAGCTGTTCTAGGTGCTCAGGTTCTCCTGTGCTCTTCTGGATGCCTTGATGCCTACAGGCTCTAGCCTGCTGCTGGCATCAGCTTCAGGCCATTATGGTCCTAGAATTCTGGGGTTTGCTCATCATTGCCTTAGGAACTTTAAAAAAACAACAACACTTTGTCTATTCTTTTTTGGTAGATGACAATGAAGGAGACAAAAAGAAAAAAGATAAGAAGAAAAAGAAAGTAGAAAAGGAAGACAAAGAGAAGGAGAAGAAAAAAGGACCAAGCAAAGCCACAGTTAAAGCTATGCAGGAAGCTCTGGCTAAGCTTAAAGAAGAAGAAGAGAGACAGAAGCGAGAAGAGGAAGAACGCATAAAACGGCTTGAAGAGTTGGAAGCCAAGCGTAAAGAAGAGGTATGTTTTCATAAAGTTGCTGACATTGACATTGTGTTTAACTTAAAAATCTCTTCTCTATGAAATATCTCTAACCCTCTAAATCTATTGTCCAGATTTAAATAAAATGAAGAGGTACAGAAAATTCTACCTTTATTTTCTGAGGTACAGACAGGTGTTGCTTATGTATCATTGCCAAGACATAGTCTATTCTCATGAATAGTCATTATGTACACCCTGGCTGTTGTGGCTCAGTGGTAGAGTGTTGGCCCAAGCACTGAAGGGTCACTAGTTTGATTCCTGGTCAAAGACACATGCTGGCAGGCTTGTTCCCTGGCCTTGGTTGGGAACATGCAGGAGGCCACCAATCTATGTTTCTCTCTCACATCGATATTTCTCTCTCTCTGTCTCTCCCCCTCCCTTCTACTCTCTCTAAAAATCAATGGGAAAAATATCCTTGGGTGAGGATTAACAAAAAAAATTATGTACAACATTTAAAATATTTTCATTTGGAATTTCCTAACATAATACTTTGCATGTATCTCAAAAGCTTTGTTTGAAGTTTGGGTTTTTTACATTTAAATTTTATAATTGATTAAACTAGTACAATTTTTGTCTGATATATATTCGTTTATAGGAAAGATTGGAACAAGAAAAAAGAGAAAGGAAAAAGCAAAAAGAAAAAGAAAGAAAAGAACGCTTGAAAAAAGAAGGGAAACTTTTAACTAAATCTCAGAGAGAAGCCAGAGCCAGAGCTGAAGCTACCCTTAAACTTCTACAAGCTCAGGGTAAGTAGTATTTTTAATTAATGGGAAGAGTCTACATGCTTCTCTCATGTAGTTGTATCTTTATAATGGTCAAAATGAAAATTCAATTGTACTAGAACAATTCCTATGGAAATGCTGTGAAAAGTCTAATAATGATAGGTGATACAATTTCCTTATTTAGGGAGATGACTTACATACTACGTTAAGATTTTATGTGTAAATGATAGTGTGTGTATAAAAACATGGTTATTTTTTTGTCCCCAAAAATAAATGAAAATAGAGAACATAGTTAAATGAGTCCCCATTTACCCATCATTCAGTTTAAACAATGATCAGTAAATACCATTTTTGTTTTGTCCTCCACCCACTTTTTTTCCCCTTGTAGTATTTTAAAGTAAATTTCAGATACCATATTATTTTACTTTAGTATGCAGCCGTGGGCAAACTACGGCCCGCAGGCCGGATCCGGCCCGTTCGGCTGTTCTATCCGGCCCGCGGAGCCAAAAGAGCGGAGGGTTCTCTTGCTCTCCCCTCCGCTCCCGCTCCTTTACTTTGAATTTATATTAGTTCACACAAACACTCCATCCATGCTTTTGTTCTGGCCCTCCGGTCCAGTTTAAGAACCCATTGTGGCCCTCGAGTCAAAAAGTTTGCCCACCCCTGTTAGTATGTATCTCTAACAAGTAAGGACATTTTACTTTTTAACATGAGTAGAGTACATCTTACTTCTAACAAAGTTAATTCCTTGATAGCATCTTGATTTTCTGTCCATTTAAATTTTTTCCCCATTTGTCTCCAAATGCCTTTTATAATTGATTTTTTAAAAAAAAATCAGGATCCAGGTGAGAGCCATAAAACAAGCTTTAAAACATTTGAAAGAATTAAAGCAAACAGAATAAAAAATAAAACATAATTAAACTGTCTGGCTGGTGCACACAGTGGTTAGAGCATTGGTCTACACACTGAAGGGTCGTGCGTTTGAATCCTAATCCAAGGGAACATACCTGGGTTACAGGTTTGATTCACACCCTGGTTGGGGCGAGTGCAGGTGTCAGCCAATCGATGTGTCTCTCTCATATTAATGTCTTTCTTCCCCTCTTCCCTCCCTTTCTGGCTTTCTCCTTTTCCCTCTCTAAAAATCAATGGGAAAAAATATCTCAGGTAAGAATTAGCCAAACACACACACACACACACACACACACACACACACACACACACACACACACCCCCCCCCCCCCCCCCCCCCTAAAATTACACTAGAAAAGAATAATAGAAATATATTGAGAAAAATCCAGAAATATTTGAAAACTGGGGGTGGGGGTTCCTCTCAGCACAGCCTGCACCCTCTCCAATCTGGGACCCCTCGGGGGGGATGTCCGACTGCTGGTTTAGGCCTGATCCTGGGAATTGGGCCTAAACTGGCAGTTGCACATGACTCTCACAATCCTGGACCACTGGCTCCTAATCACTCGCCTGCCTGCCTTCCTGGTCGCCCCTAACTGCCCCCCTGCCAGCCTAATTGCCCCCAACTGCACCCCCCCCCCGCCGGCCTGGTTGCCCCCCAACTGCACCCCCGCCCCCACTCCCGCTGGCCTGGTTGCCCCCAACTGCACCCCATGCCGGCCTGGTCGCTTCTCACAGCCCCCCCCACCCCTCGCCCCGCTGGCCTGGTCGCCCCACGCAGCCTGCTGTTCAGTTGTTTGGTTGTCCCTCTCTAACCCTCCTGCTGGCCTGGTCATAGGCAGCCATCTTGTGAGGGCGCGAGGGTTAATTTGCATATTACCTCTTTATTATATAGGATTAAACAACATACTTCTCATTGATCCATGAGTCCAAGAAGAAGTCTCATTGAGAATTAGAAAGTAACTTAAAAAAAATGAAAGATACAGCACAACAAAATTTGGAAGATGTGTCTAAAGCAGTGCTTGGAAATTTATAGCATTAAAATGCTTCTTTTAGTAAAAGAAAGATTGCACATCAATAGTCTTATATTTCCCATCCTACAAACCAAAAATTAGAAGAGCAAAGTAAGAAACAATGTAATAGAAAAAAAATAAAAAGAATCAATGAGGCCTCCTCCTCCTACCCTGCCTGCTCTGTGGCAGAGGCGATGGTGGCGGCAGTGGTTGTCCCTGCCTCTCTGCCACCTCTACCTCAGCCTATCTCCCGGCCGGTGGCGTTGGTGGGGAGTGGGGACAGTAGTTGTAGATGCCCATCCCTGCCTCACAAGAAGCTCCCCAATTGTTGCACAGTCTCATTGTTTGGGGAAAGTTTATGCTAGAAAACTGAAGGCAATTAATAGATGAATATGATCAGATTTCTCCACCAAGTTTTCAGCCTGATAAGGAAAATCCCTTGTTAACCTAATGAAGCATTCAAAGAAGACATCTGACTCTTTTCAAGATGAACTTGAAGATTATATCTAAGTGCAGAGAGCCAGAGGCTTAGAACCAAAGACTTGTTTCAGACAGATGAGAGAGGACTATTTGGAAACCTGTAGGGACAAAGAGGAGGTTGATTTCAGACCCAGGTATAGAAGGTTTGATCAAAGACTCCCAACTGAAACCATCCAGACCCACCCAAGGTCATGCAGTGTTTCACAAACAGTGGAAAACCAATTATCTCAGTGGCTACCAGCTCATGACAGCATGAGATACTATCAATTCACCAGGGACTGTTTCTCAGAAAAACCAGCACCCCTGAACCTTAGTCATCAAGAGTATAATTATAGCTCATACAGTGTAGAATCTAGAGTTTACAAGCACCTCTCAGAAAACAGTACCAGTGCCCATAAAGCCGGTCATGAATGGATGCACCAGAAGAGAAAACGGCACCCAGAAGGCAGAGAAAAATCGGAGGAGAAGCAGCCCGAACATAAGAGGAAAAAAGATTGTCAGGAAATAGGTTTAGACAAACACAGGAGCGTCCAAAAAAGCAAAACAGAGGTAGAAACAGGATCAGCACAGAGAAGCTTAAGAATCAAAGGGAGAGAAAAAGATGAGATGTAACCTCTAGCATAGAAAAGGGAAAAAGGAACAAAGCAATGAAAGGACAGAGGAGGAAGTGCTCTGGGACCAGTCTATCCTTGGACTTTGAAGCTCTTGAGTTGATTCTCCTGAGGTTAAACTGAAAAATCATTGAGGAGCTTGGCTTTATGATGTTCATGTTCATAGCACATTTTTCATGGAAACAGGTACTTCTAACAAAGGCCAAGTGAACAGAGAGTATTTAGGCCTTGGCCGGGTAGCTCAGTTGGTTGGAATGTGGTCCCACTAAGCCAAGCTTTCAGGTTCAATCCCTGGTCAGCGCACATACGAGAAGTAACCAATGAATGCACAAATAGGTGGAACAACAAATGGATGTTTCTCTCATTCTCTCCCTCTCTCTCTCTCAAATAAATAAATAAATTCTTAAAAGAATTTAGTATGCTTGATAACTCCAACATGGAAATTACTTTTCATTTTCTAGAAACTTCATTACATTTTTCTTATATATAATGTAATTTCCCCTAATGAGAGCAGCTTTGCTTTTATTAATCAAACTGCTATGATGATGGAAATATTTTTCCCTTGGGAAGTCATTTATTTTAAATTGGAAGATTAATAGGCTTTATAGAATCGTGTTTCTTAATTGGGTTTGTTTTAATTTGGGGTGGGGTATTTTTATATTCATTAGTTTTCTCAACTTACATTTTTTTCCTCTGCTAGATATATGTGTGTTTTTTTAAGTTCTTTATATTTTATAGATTGAATAATGAAATACATTAAAATTATCTTAGGTTACATATAGTTTTAAAAGTTTCAGAGTATACAAAATTCATTTATAATAAGTGCTTAAAATAAAATTCTAATTTCTAAAAAAAAACAAACCAAGAATGAAGCCAAAAACCAGTTCTTAAAAAAATAATAAATTTGATAAACTTCTATACTGATTAAGAAAAACTTAAGACAAATTATTGATATTAGGAGTAAAGGGTCGGGAGAGGTATCATCATTACAGATCCTAAAAGTATTAAAATGATGGTAAGGGAATAAATGAGCAATTCTATACTCATAAATTCAAAAGCTTAGATAAAATAGGGCCATTCCTTACTAGATATACTATCAAAACTCACAAAGAAACACATAACCTGGACAGTCCTATATGTACTGTAGTCCCCCTTTAAATGTGGAGGATACATTCCAAAATCCTCAGTGGATGCCTAAAACCATGCAGTAACAAAACATATTTTTTTTTTCCTACACATACATACCTCTGATAAAGTTTAATTTATAAATTAGGCACAGTAGGAGATTTAACAAGAACTAAAAGGAAAAACTTAACAATATTAACTAATAATTATGTGAATGTGGTCTCAAATTAAGACTACAAAGAGATATCACTACACATTTATTAGAATACATAAATAAAAAAGAAATTAAAACATCTGTTTTAACCAAATGCTGGTGAGGATATTGAACAAAATTGTAAAGCCACTTTGGAAAACAGTGGGCAGTTGCTTAGAAAATGAAATACAGCCCTAGCCGGTTTGGCTCACTGAATAGAGCGTCGGCCTGGGGACTGAAGGGTCCCAGGTTCGATTCCGGTCAAGGGCATGAACCTTGGTTGCAGGCACATCCCCAGTGGGGGCTGTGCAGGAGGCAGCTGATCGATGCTTCTCTCTCATCGATGTTTCTGGCTCTGTATCCCTCTCCCTTCCTCTCTAAAATATCAATAAAATATATTAAAAAAAAGAAAAAAAAATGAAATACGTATTTACCTAATGTGCCATAATTTCCACTCCAAAATCTTTACCCCAGAGAAATGTTCATACAAAAACCTCTACATACAAATATTCGTATCAGCTTTATTTATAAATGTTAAAAACTAGAAACAACTCAAATGTCCTTCAGGTGTCTACTGAATAAAGAAAGGAACTGTTCCATCAATACAATGGAATGCTACTCAGCAGTAAAAAGAAATGAAGTATTGGGTACATACAACAAAGAGGTTGATTCATCCCTTAAGATGACAGCAGCCAGACTGTAAGGTTCATTTCTGTGACATTTGGAAAATGCAAATCTTTGAGGATGGAGAACAGGTCAGTGCTGCTAGGGGCTAAGGATTTGAGCAGGGTTTGACTACATAGAACCCAGAGTGATGGAATTTTTTGCATCTTCATTGTGATGGTGGTTGCATAATTCTACACATTTGTCAAAAGTCTTAGAACCGTACACCAACATAATGGAATTTCATTGTATGGGTAAAATTTAGAATGCCTTATATAAAAAATAGGCTTTTTCATGAATGTTCTTTGTTATATTTTATTGCATGTATCCCTGAAGTGAATAGAATGTTTTCTGTTTAAGTACTATCTCTTAGGTGACATACAGGTTAGTATAAACCTGAAATTTTCCATTATCTCTCAGGTGTTGAAGTGCCATCAAAAGACTCTTTGCCAAAGAAAAGGCCAATTTATGAAGATAAAAAGAAGAAAAAAACGCCACAGCAGCTAGAAAATAAAGAAGGTTTGTATACAAAATAGTCTCATTTAGAAACTTTTTTTTGCTTTTTCCCACACTTTAAGCAGAATGTCTTTAAAAAAGAAGTCAACAAATCATTAAAACTCATTTTTTCTGATTTTTGTTATTCTCAACTGGTTGAAATGATAGGGTGATGAAAAAGTACTTGTGTTTTAAAAATCTGGATCCTACTCTATAAATAACTTTAAATTTAATTTTATTTTTTAATCTTTATTGTTGAGAAAGTATTTACAGATGTCCCCACCTTCTTTCTTCCCTTTGTCCCCCTCCTCTGGTTCCTGCCCCGCCCCAGGCTTTTGCCACCCTATTGTCTGTTTTTGCCACCCTATTGTCTGTGTCCATGGGTAATGCATATATGCATATAAGTTCTCTGGGTAATCTCTTTCCTCCCCCCTTCCCTCTGAGATTCTTAGTCTGTTCCATGTTTCCATGCCTCTGGTTCTATTTTATTCATCATTGTTCATTAGATTTCTTGATTGTTTATTTTGATTTTTATATTCAATTGTTGATAATGTATTTATTGCCATTTTATTGTTCATATTTTTTATATTCTTCTTTAAGAAGACCCTTTAACATTTCATGTAATGCTGGTTTGGTGATGGTGAACTCCTTTAGCCATTTTTTGTCTGTGAAGCTCTTCATCTGCCCTTCAATTCTAAATGATAGCTTTGCTGGGTAGAGTAATCTTGTTTGTAGATCCTTACTATTTGTCACTTTGACTATTTCTTGCTACTCCCTTCTGACCTGTAAAGTTTCTTGAGAAATCAGCTGACAGTCCTGTGGGTGCTTCTTTCATAGGTAACTAACTGCTTTTCTCTTGATTCTTTTTTTTTTTTTTTTGTTAAATATATTTTACTGATTTTTTACAGAGAGGAAGGGAGAGGGATAGAGAGTTAGCATCGATGAGAGAGAAACATCCATCAGCTGCTTCCTGCACACCCCCTACTGGGGATGTGCCTGCAATCAAGGTACATGCCTTTGACTGGAATTGAACCTGGGACCCTTCAGTCCACAGGCCGACGCTCTGTCCACTGAGCCAAACCAGCTAGGGCTCTCTTGCTTCTTTTAAGATTCTCTCTTGGTCTTTAATCTTTGGCATTTTAATTATGATGTGTCTTGGTGTGGGCCTCTTTGGGCTCATCTTGTTTGGAACTCTTTGTGCTTCCTGCATTTGTGTGTATTTCACCAGGTAAGGGAAATTTTCTGTCATTTTTTAAAATAGGTTTTCAATTTTTTGCTCCCTCTCTTCTCCTCCGGGTACCCCCATGATGTGAATGTTGGTATGCTTGAAGTTGTCCCAGAGGCTCTTTACACTATCTTCATATTGGTTTCTTTTTTCTTTTTGCTCTATTGATTGAGGTTTTTTTTTTTTGCTTCCTCATATTCCAAATTGCTGACTTGATTCTCAGTGTCCTCTACTCTATTGTTGATTCCCTGTAAATTATTCTTCATTTCAGCTAGTGTATTCTTCATTTCTGAATGGTCCTTTTTTATGTTGCTGACTAGAGGCCCAGTGCATGAAATTTGTGCATGAGGGTGTGTGTCCATCAGCCCAGCCTGCACCCTCTCCAATCTGGGACCTAAATGGGCAGTCGGACATCCCTCACAATCCAGGACTGCTGGCTCCCAACTGCTCGCCTGCCTGCCTTCCTGATTGCCCCTAACCACTTCTGCCTGCCAGCCTGATCACCCTCTAACCACTCCCCTGCCAGCCTGACTGATGCCTAACTTCTCCCCTGCCAGCCTGTTTGCCCCTAACTGCCCTCCCCTGCAGGCCTGGTCCCTTCCCTGCAGGCCCGGTCGCCCCCAAATTCCCTCCTCTGCCGGCCTGGTCACCCCTAACTGCCCTCCCTTGCAGGCTTGATCGCCCCCAACTGCCCTCCCCTGCTGGCCGTCTTGTGGCGGCCATCTTGTGTCCACATGGGGGCAGCCATCTTGTGTGTTGGAGTGATGGTCAATTTGCATATTACTCTTTTGATTAGATAGGATGTTCTCAATTTCCTTGAAGTTCTCACTAGGTTCTTTGAGCATCCTTATAACCATTGTTTTGAATTCTGTATTTGGTAGTTAGCTTGCTTCCATTTTGTTTAGTTCTTTTTCTATAGATATTTTGTTCCTTTGTTTGCAACATGTTTCTTTGTTTCCACATTTTGGCTGCTTCCCTGTGTTTGTTTCTATGTATTAGGTAGAGCTGCTGTGTCTCCTGGAATTGGTAGAGTCTCCTTGTGTAGTAGGTGTCCTGTATGGCCCAGTGGCTCAGTCTCCCCAGTCACCTGAGTTCAGCACTCAAGGTGCACCCCTGTGTGAGCTCTTTGCACTGTCCTGTTGTAGTTGAGTCTTGATTGCTGTTGGCATCACTGGGAGGGATTGACCTCCAGGCTAATCAGCTGTGAGGACCAGCTGTGACTACAGCAGAAGAGCTGTGTGCAGGAGACACCCCTATGGATCAGGACTTGCTTCAGTGTGCTTTGGTGCTTACCAAGTGGCATTCCTTGAGTATGTTGCTCATGGATGTGGTAGGGTTGTAATCTAGTG
This sequence comes from Plecotus auritus, assembly GCF_963455305.1. NCBI lineage: Eukaryota > Metazoa > Chordata > Mammalia > Chiroptera > Vespertilionidae > Plecotus > Plecotus auritus. The sequence goes on from NC_137782.1 coordinate 108,577,598, forward strand.
TGGTCTGAATCTGACCACTGAGTGCACTGGCTCTGGGACCTCCTGGGCGGTTCAAAATCAGCTATTGCCTGTTCCCTGCTTGGCCAACCTCTGTGCTCCTCTCTCCCCTCCCCCAGTCATGAGCTACAGAACTATCTGTAAATTGCTGCTACCTGTGTTGGGCTTGGAGGTGCCCAGGAGAAGCCAAGCTGTTAATCAAGGCAGGCTGCTGCTAGTGCTGGGTGTGGGGCCACTTGCCAAGAGGTATTGGTATCAAGAGTGAAAGGCCAGCTGCTGCTTGTTTGAGAGATTTTAGGAAAGTCTGAAGCCTGAGCCAGGACAGGCCATTTCATGTGGAAAAGCCACTGGAAACAGCTTGGGTGGGCCTGCAAATTGGGTAGGGCCAGATCTCAGGGAATCACCTGAGATGGTGACAAACAGGCGTGAGCCAGATTGATGGAGACTCAGATATGGTACCTGATTGTTGACTCTGTGGCGGGGAGGGCTCAGCAAAGGAACAATGACCTCTGCCAGCACTTTTGTCTGGGAGAAATCTACCCCCCAGTTCTTTCCCTGATGTCAGATAATTTAGGTTTTCCCCTTATGTCCCTAGATCCTTTCAAGCTGCTGCCCCAGAGCTGGAGCTCAGAGGGAGTGGGTCTGAATAGTGCGCTGGCCCTTTTAAGAGGAACTGCCTGGGACTCTATAATTCTTTGTTCACTCAGCCACAATCCTTGCTGGTTTTTTCAGCCTGAAGTTATGGAGACCTCTTCTCAGCACTGAAACCCTGGGCTGAGGGGTCTGATGTGGGGCTGGGACCCCCTGGATCCTCATGGAGGACCTCCACAGCTCAAATGCTACCAGTGGGTCTTAGACCAGCCTGTTCTGCACCTCTACTCCTCCTACCAGTCTCAGTGTGGCTTCTTCTTTAATTGTCTAGTGGTAGGACTTCCATTTGGCCAGCTTTTAGGCAGTTCTGAAGGATGTTCTGTAGTTTGGTTGTAATTCTGATGTGGTTGTGGGAGGAGGTTGAGTACCGCGTTTACCTATGCTGCAATCTTGACCTGCCCCCTGAATAACTATTCTTAACTGAAAAGTACAACTATCATTTTCTTTTTTTCTCAGTCTTCTGTATTTTTACAATCTATTCCTTGAACAGAAAGAAAAACTATTTTCTGTAAAATATATGACTGATGCTTAAACATTTTTTGAACTTGATAAAGAATTTAAGTTTATACTAATGATTTTTATTCAGTACTTAACAGAGTATCCTAACAAAAATTTTATACTAAATAATATTAATTTGGTTTCTGCCCTTCACTCAGTATCTGAGCCAATAGAATTAAGTGCTGCTGTAGAAGTTGTGGAACAAGGTGTACCAGAAAAGGAAGAGTCACCACCTCCTGTTGAACCAGGCCAGTAGCATTGACTAATAAATTCCTATTAAGTAGCATTGATGTATCCAAACTGTCTTAGTTATTAGTTTGGGGAAACCAGATATCTGGCAGGGTGGCCTTTTTTTTTTATAGTCCTTTCTAAATCATTTCTTTTTATTTCCATGTTGCAAAAGTGTAGAAGTGAGCCTTGAATCAATTTGTGTGTGTTGTTTTTTTTTTGTAGAGAAAAATTTTTGTAGAGAGGATAGAGGTTTTTTATTTTCTCTGTTTCTATTGATGGGTCAGAAATCTTAGTTGGTACCAAGAAGAGCTGACGTTCTTTAATCTTTCCGAAGAAAAATTGGAAGCATTTTTAATTAGAACTTTTTAAGAGTCATAAAAGTTATTATTTTTTAAAATTTTCTTAGATGTCAGCCTCTTAATTAGTAAATCAATTCAGTTTATTCAGTGTTTGTGTTTTTAGGTTGGAGAAAGTCTCTGGCTTTCTTTTCCTTTTTTTTTTTTTTTAAGATAAATATTGTTGTAATTACTGAGACTAGATATTGATAGGAAGCCACAGGCTAACAATAATATATTTTTGGTAAAATCAAGAGACAAGTGTTCAAAGACAAGAATGGGAGTAGAAACATTTGAGGATGTCAAGATTGACTATCCTGGGGGAAAAATTATTGATAGTCCCTCTCCACCTCCCCCCTGGTTCTCAGTGTAAAAAAATCATTTGTTTGGGCACATCTCAGCTTAGCATAATGAAACTAGAGAAATTCCAGTTGATATGCTTATAGCAGTCCGGGGTTGTGGGTGATATCTGTAGCAGTAGGATTGTAAACTGGAAGGAGGCTGCTTCGGGCGCATGTTCCTGACTGTTGTTTCCTCCTCCTTAAGATGACTTATCCAAACTTGCTGGTAAATGATGATTTTTCCAGGGAAGAAAATACTACATGTGCCCTCATCTTTTGAGAATAGTTTTGCCTAATTGAATTTCAGTAAAAGTGTCATTGTTGTTAAGGACAGTATTAAGTTTTTAATATTCAAAATAATACCTTTCTAACCATTTTTGAGTTGTAAGCACAAAATCTGTTCTAATTTTCAACTGGAGTAGAGATGTAGCTTCGTACATCCAATTATATAATTTATGTAGTATCTGTATGTATCTATAGAGGCTAAAGAAAAATAAACAAATTCTTATGTGAATAAAGTTTAGTTGAAAAATCAAAAAGAAGATACATGTGAAATTTCATTTGTCTTCAAGAATAGAGTGTGGTCATGTGCTCTAGTGTACAGGTTGGGGCAAGAGTAGGTTTGCAGTTATGAGTACATGAAACAGTTTATTCTTTTACTAGAGGCCTGGTTCATGAAATTTGTGCTTGGGTGTGGTCCCTAGGCCTGGCCGGCAATCGGAGCGTGAGCGTCTGGTGTGGACCTCTGGGCCCTGGGCAGCACCTGGGATCCCGGTCCCCTGTGTGCCACCTGAGTCATTGGGCCCCACTCACACCCGCCTTTACCTGGCGCTGCCTGCTCACCTGCTCCACCATCTTGCCACGGTCCAGCTCTCGTTGGGGCCTGCAGCGTCTCCACTACCGCCCACTGCCAGTGCCACATTGCTGATGCCTGCCATATTTTATGCTTCCCCCTGGTGGTCAACACTCATGATAGCGAGTTGTCAAACTCCCGGTTGAACTCCAGGTCGAAGGGAAAATTTGCATATTAGGCTTTTATTATATAGGATTATTATTTACTAATTATTGCATTTTCCATACAAACAACTGTAAACCTACTTTTGCCCCAAGCTGTATTCAAAATACTAGGGAATTGTGAATCACTTAGTAATAATAAATTATAACATGTTAGCTATATTGAAAATTAGTTCCAAAGATAAATTGTGTGTATTTTTTTGCATAATTAAAACATTTCTTTTTATGTCAGCATAATTTTCCACTTTTTTCTATGTCTTTAATGAAAACTTTTATTTACAGAAGAGGAAGAAGAAACTGAAGAAGCTGGATTGGATGACTGGGAAGCTATGGTCAGTGATGAGGAGAGAGAAAAAGGTGAATAGCTCATAAGCACTCGTTGATAAATCCAGTGGTTATTAGAGGTGTTTATATTTAAAGGAATAGTTAGTCTCCTGATAATGACTGCTATATGAGCATTCTTGAGGACAGAGACCAGTTTTGCTCTCTCTGTTGCTATGGTTCCTAAATCCTCCTGTGGATCCCATTTCATGAATAGGTGGTTTTTCAACTATTTGTAAGATAGTTGTCTGGGATTTAGAATACAATTTTTCAGAGTGATAATGTTATCAATGGGGTTATTAAAGCTAGACTACAAAAAGCCCCTTTAACTTAAAATCTAATACAAAGACAATAGAAATAATAGTATATTTCCTAATCACTCTGAATAAAAAGTGGTTTTTTTTTTGTAATTACTTTCTATCCTTTATTACTAAAATCATCTTTCTTTAGGTTTAATTTGCTGGCTTTTTTCCTTTTTGAGATGGATATTTGTCTCTTTTTTTCCATCTTTCCCCCCAAATGCATATTTTTAAGATTATAATTTTTTCTTTAAGCAGGGCTTTAGCAAAATTCTACAGGTACTGATATGTTGATTTTTTTAAATTTACATTTAGATATATGTTAATTTTACCTAGGATTTATTTATTTATTTATTTATTTATTAAGATATATTTTAATGATATTTTACAGAGAGGAAGGGAGAGGGATAGAGAGCTAGAAACATCGATGAGAGAGAAACATCGATCAGCTGCCTCCTGCATACCTCCCACTGGGGATGTGCCCGCAACCAAGGTACATGCCCTTGACCGGAATCGAACCCGGGACCCTTCAGTCCGCAGGCCGACGCTCTATCCACTGAGCCAAACCGGTTTCAGCAAACCTATGATTTATTTAAAAGTACATTTCTTAATTTACATAAGTAAGGACTTTCTAATTATCTTCATGTTACTTCATTGGATCAGAGAACATACATAGTTCTGTCCTTTGCAATGGATTGAGTATTTACAACCCACCAAATAGTTGATTATTGTAAATGTTTCATATGTGATTGGGTGTGCTTGGGTGTCTTGTTCACTGTGTTTGGTCAAGTTAGCTGATCATTTTGTTTAAGTCTTTTATGTTGTTCTGAGTTTTTTCTGGTGTGCTTTTTCTTTTACTAAGAGATGTGTTAAAATCTCCCACCATGATTGTAGATTGTCTATTTTTCCCTGAGTTCTGCCAACTCTTGCTTTCTATATTTTGGTGTTATATTATTAGGTGAATATAGTCTAATATCTTTCTGATGAATCGACTCTGACTGATATATTGTTTGTTTATATTGTATTTATTTTATATGTTTTTAAATTCATTTTTAGTAATATTTTTTGCCTTAACAGTCTACTTTATCTGATTTTAATTAATACAGTTCCACATGCTTTGATTTGTGTGCTCTTTTTCTATATTTATTATTCTTTCTATATCCTTAAACAGCCTATAGTTGATAGTTTTATATCCAGTTTGTCAGTCTTTATTATTTACCTAGTGCACTTAGCCCATTATACCTAATATTTGTTGTAATTAATGAAATACAGTATATTGGTTTTATACTTATTTCACTAAATCCTTATTTGTTTTGTCTGAATGTTTCTTCTCTCCTTTCTAGCTGTATTTTAGATTGTTGGATTCTTTTTGTTAACATTTTTTCTTCCTTCTATGAGCTTGAAAGTTGTGTACTTTTTCATTTACTTTTAGTGTTTTCTAGAGACTTTTAACATGAACCTTTGAACTATCATTGTCTAATGTTACCATCTTCCCAGACAATGCAAAGGCCACTGTATACATACATAACATTTACTTAGTTCTCCATTTATATGTCATGTTCTCATTTGTTTTAATTCTCTATTTTAAACCCCATAATACCATATTATTTTTTATAGTCAATGTTTATTTAAATTTACCTAAATTCTTAGCTTTTTGTTGGGCTTAATTTCTTCCTACATCTCTGACCTTCCATTTGGGGTTATTTTTCCTGCCAGAAGGACTACTTTTAGAATTTCCTTTAGTAGGAATCTATTAGTGAGACATTCCATTTTTGCTTTTCTAAAAAATATTTTTCTTCATTCTTAAAGGGTATATTTACTGAGTGAAGATTTCTTTGTTAAAATTTTATTTATTTAACCCTTTGAAAATATTATTCCCTTGTCTTGGCTTTCATTATTTCTGTTGAGAACTCAACAGAAATAAATTTTTCATGTGTCTTTGGTTTTTAGCAGGTTAATTATGATATAGCAAGGGTTGATTTCTTCTCATTTATTCTGCCTCTAGAGCTTTATAAATGTATGGTTTTATATTTTTATCAGTTTTGCAATGTAATGAGCCATTATTTCCCCTCAGGTATTCTAGTTATGACTAGATAGACCTTGTTATTGTATCGTTGCATTTTATTTTTTCCACTTTACTGTATTTTCCATTTTACTACGTCTCCATCGTTTATTCTGTTTGCTCGTTTTTTAAATTTTTAAAAAATTTTTGTTGATTTTAGATAGGGAGGAAGAGAGAAAGAGAAATATTAATTTGTTGTTCTACTTATTGATGCATTCATTAGTTGATTCTTTGTATGTGTTCTGACTGTGGATTGAACCCTCAACTTTGTCATATTAGGATGATGTTCTAACCAACTGAGCTACTCCACCAGGGTTAGATTATTTCTTCTGATCTATCTTCTGGTTCATTAATTTTCTGCTTGGGCTATTTTTCTCTCCTGTATATTTCAGTTTTAGAATTTCTACTTAACTAATAGTTTTATTTTTTAAAAATTTTAATCTTATCTTTTGCACCCTGGATGTAAATTTTAATCTTATCTTTTGCACCCTGGATTTTTAAATTTCGGCTTTATGAGTTCAGTGGAAGCCTTCTGGGTATGCTGGCTTTCCTCATGTGAATTGTTTTTTCGTGTGGTTTGTTATTTTTTATATGTTTTTATAATATACTAGAGACCCGGTGCATGAAATTCATGCACTGGGAGGGGTTGTCCCTCAGCCCAGCCTGCACCCCCTCCAATCTGGGACATCCCTCTCACAATCTGGGACTGCTGTCTCCAATGAATGCAACTGCTCGCCTGTCTACCAGCCTGATCACCCCCTAACAACGTCCTTGCCAGCCCGATTGCCCCCAACTGCCCTCCCCTGCTGGCCTGGTAACCCCCAACTGCCCTCCCCTGCTGGCCCGATTGCCCCCAACTGCCCTCCCCTGCAGGCCTGATTGCCCCCACCTGCCCTCCCCGCCAGCCTGGTCACTCCTAACTGCCCTCCCCTGCCAACCTGGTTGCCCCCAATTGCCCTCCCCGCCGGCCTGGTAGCCCCTAACTGCCCTCCCCACCCCTAACTGCCCTCCCCTGTCGGCCTGATCGCCCCCAACTGCCCTCCCCTGCCGGCCCTCTTTGAACACATCTTGTGTGAGGACATGAAGGTCAATTTACATATTATCTCTTTATTATATAGGATAGATATTATACTTGTAAAAGTATAGAAATAATTTGTGGTCAAGGGTTTTTTTTTACCCTCCAAAAAAAAAAGTCTTTGTACATCTACCAGGAGTGAACTAGGAATAATAAACACTAGTTAATTATTCCAAATGTAGAATTCAGAGAACCTAGAAGTGTTCTGCTAAGAATGAGGGGGAGGTTCTGTTTACTCCCTATTCATCCTTACTGGTAGGGTGCAGTTTTTCAGGTTTTACCTCACTGTAAGGGTCTTAATTAGTGTTCATCTAACGTGCCTTCCCTGAATCCTTGGTAGGCCTGAATTCCCAATGCCCCTAATCACTGAGGGGCTAGAAAGCTGTGCTCAGCCTTTGAGCTGACTTCTCCAGAATTCCGCACATAAGCCCCAGGGGAAAGAAATACCAAGTATTGTGTTCGTCATCCTGGGTTTCTGTCCTCTTGTATCCTTGCTTAGTAATGTCTTTTTAATTTGATTATGTATGGATTAATGCTTTACATTTTCACTGTTAAACAGCAGTCTTCATTGTAGCATGTGGGCAAAGACTTATTTGGAATTAAAGATATAATATTGCTGCCTTATTTGTCTTCAAGGTCTCTATTATGTTGATGGAATCTCATTTTTAATTTTCATTTACTATAAAATCTCTTGTTTTTCTGAAAGAAGGAAATACAGTGCATATAGAAGTAAAAGAAAACCCTGAGGAAGAGGAGGAGGAGGAGGAAGAGGAAGAAGAGGAAGAAGAAGAGAGTGAAGAGGAAGAAGAAGAAGAAAGTGAAGGTGAAGAAGAGGAAGAAAAGGTGTTAGATGAGAAAGATTCAGGGAAAACATTAGTTAAAAAGCCAAGTAAAGAATTGAGCTCAGAATCTGAATATGACTCTGATGATGATCGAACTAAAGAAGAAAGAGCTTATGACAAAGCAAAACGGAGGATTGAGGTATTTATTGTTCCCTTTCTCTTTGCTCCTTTCCTTCGCAGTCCTCCTCTGTGGTCCTTAGAACTGCATTCTAAAACCAAGGCTTTTATTTAACAGCACTTTTAAAAATATAGTCACAGAATAGTATTTTGTCCAGTTTCTGTAAGTCAAGACAATAGTAGATCTGACACTGTTCTAACCAAAAGACCCCAGTCCCTTACCCAAGTCAGAACAATGACTGCTTCATCATGCTTTTCTTGTGTTCTCAGAATTTTTTTTTAAATTTCTTTATTGATGAAGGTATCACATATTTGTCCTCATCCCCCCATTCCCATCCCAAACCCCTCCCCATGCATGCCCCCACCCCCCCTTTTGTCCGTGACCACTGGTTAGGCTTATATGCATGCATACAAGTTGTTTGGTTGATTTCTCCCCCTAAGCCCCCACCCTCCCCTACCTTCCCTCTTGTTCTCAGAATTTTAATGTGCTCCTCAAGTGATGGTTTCTAGGTATGCAGAGGTATTCTGAGCTTATGTCCTCTACTTACAAGCATTAGATAAGTGTCTGTGTTGCATATTTAAGTTAGTCAGTGTGAGGCATCTGATCACATAAGTTTGAATCTGGTGGGTTAATGAGGCTTCTCTTTATTAAAGTGCACATACCTAGGAGACTAGGCTAAAAACTACCTTAGCTTTATCTTTTCATGAATAATTCTAATTAAAAAAATTTTTTTAATACTTTTATATCAGTTTTTGCTATTTTCTTCTGTAAAGTCTTGATAGGTATACATTTCTGAATTTCAAAAGCACTAATATTGTAAATTGGGCTTTCTTAACACTGGCGCTATTGACATTTTGGGGCCTGGTAATTTTTATATATATATTAGAGGCCCAGTGCACGAAATTCATGCATGGGGTTTGGTCCCCTCAGCCCAGCCTGTACCCTCTCTAATTGGGGACCCCTTGGGGGATGTCCGACTGCCGACTCAGGGATTAGGCCTAAACCGGCAGTCAGACGTCACTCTCGCAGTCCGGGATCGCTGGCTCCTAACTGCTCACCTGCCTGCCGGCCTGATCGACCCTAACCACCTCTGCCTGATCCCCCCTAACTGCCCTCCCCTGCTGGCCTGATCGCCCCTAACCGCCCTCCCCTGCCGGCCTGATCGCCCTTAACCGCCTCTGCCTTGGCCCCGCCACCATGGCTTTGTCTGGAAGGACATCCAGAAGGATTTCTGGAAGACGTCCAGTCTAATTAGCATATTACCCTTTTATTAGTATAGATATTTTTAAATATAGAGCAACCAGCTCACTTCTGTGCCTCTCATAGTTGTTTTTTTTAATATATATACACTGAGTGGCCAGATTATTATGATCTCTGAACGCATAATAATCTGGCCACTCAGTATATATCCTATACAATAATATGCAAATTGTCCCCTCGACCAGGAGTTCAACCAGCAGGCAGGCCAGCCATGTCCCCTCCTCCTGGCCAGGTTGGCCAGACCCCACCCATGCACGAATTCATGCACCGGGCCTCTAGTTTACACTAATAAAAGAGAAACATGCAAATTAACCATCACTCTGCTATGCCCACAAGCCACGCCCACCAGTCAATCAGGAGCGCGTATGCAAATTAACCCAACCAAGATGGCGGCCGGCCACGGAGCTGCAGCAAGCAGGAGGCTTGGGTTGCCCTGGCAATGGAGGAAGCCAAGCTTCCACCTGCCGTGGCCAGCCCTGGCCTCCGCTCAAGACTACAAAGTTTTAATTATAGAAGATAAATAAATCCTAGATACTGGCTTTCAGCCGGCCCTGGCCTCTGCTCAAGGAGGTGCTGGAAAAAAAAAAAAAAAAAGGAGGGGTTGGGATCTTGTGTCACCGGCGGGTAATCAGGCCAGGATGGGATGGCAGGGGCCGTTGGGGGTAAGCAGACCAGCAGGGGGGCCAGTTGGGGGTGAGCAGGACAGCAAGGGGGGGGCAGTTTGGAGTGAGCAGGCCCCAGGGGGGCAGTTGGGGGTGAGCAGGCCAGTGGGGAGGGGAGGTGGGGGCCAGCAGGGGCAGCAGTTGGGGGTGATCAGGCTGGCAGGGGGCTGCATTTGGGGGTAAGCAGGCCGGCAGGCAGAGTGGTTAGGCAGGCAGATGAGCAGCTGGAGCCAGCATCATCCCAGATTGTGAGAGGGATGTCCGACTGCCAGTTTAGGCCTGATCCCTGTAAACCGGCAGTAGGACATGGTTTGAGGGGGTCCCAGATTGGAGAGGGTGCAGGCTGGCTGAGGAACACCCCCCCTCCACCCCCATGCATGAATTTCGTGCACCGGGCCACTAGTATATATATGCACTGAGTGGCCACATTATTATGTGTTCAGAGATCATAATAATCTGGCCACTCAGTGTATATTGATTTCAGAGAGGGAGAGGGAGATAGAAACAACAATGATGAGTGAGAATCATTTGATCTGCTGTCTCCTACACGCCCCCTACTGGGCATGGAGCCCTCAGCCTGACTGGGAATCAAACCCTGACCTCCTGGTTCATAAGTCGACCCTCAACCATTGAGCTATGCCGGCTAGCCGGGCATGTAATTCTTCACTGTGGGGACTGTCCTCTATATTTTGGCATATTGTGCAGCATCCCTGTCCTTTACCCATCAGAGGCCAGTAGCATTCCCCTCCTGATAGCTGATTGTGACTCTGCTTCTTTCTATGGCACTTACTCCAACCACTTCCCTTGCTTTGCACCCATGTGTGAGAAAGAGTTTGTTCTGTGTTTAAAAATTTAAAAATAAGCAAACAAAATGGCTATAAAGCACAAAGTATAAGTTTCCCCATTATCTCACTCCCTACACTTGTTCATATTCCTGTATATACATTGCAAGTTTTTAAAAATGATTAATTGAAAGTAAGTTATGTAATACATTTTGGAAAGACTTTTTTTTTTTCTTCACGTAACAATATGCTGTTGACCTCTTAGCTTAACACTTTTTTAAGCAGCTTTGTTGAGATATGCTCTACATACCATCAAATTAATCTGTTTTAAGTGTATAATTCAATGATATTTTGTAAATTTATAGTTGTGCAACCAACACACCTTAACTTTGGAGTATTTTTATTACCCTCAAAAGATTCCTTGTTCCAATTTAGTCATTCCCCATTCTTAGCCCCAGACAGCTACTAATCTACTTTGTCTCTATAGATAACTTTTCTGGAAATTTCATGAAAATTCACTTCTATAATATGTGGTCTTTTGTGCCTGGCTTTTTCACTTACTCTGTTCCTTTATGTGGTAGTTATATCAGTACTTTGTTCCCTTTAATTGCCAAGTAGTGTTTTGTTGTATAAATATGTCATATTGTATTATTGTCCATTCACCAGATAAAGGACATTTGAGTTGTTTCTACTTTTTGGCTATTGAGAATGATATAGTATTGTTATACATATTTTCTTATGAGTCTTTACATGAAAATGTGTTTTTATTTCTTTTGGACATATTCCTGCAAGTGAAATTGCTGTATCTTATGGTAGATTTCTATCTAACTGCCAAAGTATTTTCCATAATGGCTGCACAATTATGGATTATTCCAGTTGAGGGTTCTAATTTCTTTACATTCTCGCTAGTAGTTTTTAATTGTTTGTCTTTTCAATTTCAGTCATTCTAGTGGATGTGAAATAGTTTGTCTTATTGTGGTTTTAAATTACACTTCCATGATCTTGAGCATTTCTTCATGTGCTATTTGCCTTCATGGTGAAACGTCAATTCAAACTTACAAATTTTGTAATTTGACTTTTTATTATTGAATTGCAAGTTATTTTTTTCTCATTTTTTTACCCATTGGTTGTTAAATAATCTTTTTCTTTAATGATTTTTAGAAAGGAGAGGGAGGGGGGGAAAAAGAGGGAAAGAGAGAGGGAGGGAGGAAGGGAGAGGAGAGAGAAAAACAGAAATCATTGTGAAAGTGGCACATCATAGGCTGTCTCCCGCATGTCCCCTACCGGGGATTGAGCCTGTACTATAGACATGGGCCCTGAAACACCCCCTCCTCTCGTACCCAGGACGACACCCAACCAACTGAGCCACACCATCAAATCTTTAATTAAAAACAAAAGTGATATTTCCACTAGTTTATTATTATTGTTTGTTTTGCTTCTTTCTGTTTCTTGGTTCTATGAGATCTCTGATGATCAGAGTAGAGACAGAAGGTACTACTATCTCAGTCTGGTTCTATCTGTTCTGAATGGTCAGTTTCATTGTCATCCAGTCACTAATTGCTTTGGTGATATCATCATCAACATTTTTGGAGACAGACCCACAGACCCACTGGCTAATATTGGGGGCCAGGGCAGATGTGGCACTGACTACCTGACTAGGGCTGAACTTCAGCAGCGTGATGGAGGTGGCTGTGGGATGAACACAGATTCCAGATGACCAAAGAAAGTTGCACCTAGACCTCTCTGTTTTTGTTTTTTAATATTTTTTTTGAAGTGCATAATTTAAAAATTTTCATAACATCTAGTTTATCAAATTTTTCTTTTGCTTCTGGTGTTGTATTGAAGAAATCTTTGTCTAACCCAAGGTCATAAATATTTTGTCCTGTTTTCTTCTAAAAAATGTATACTTCTAGTTTCTTATATTTTCAGCTTTATGATTTGTTTTAAGGTAATCTTTATCTGTAATGTGAGGAAAGGGATTTAACTCATTCTTTATGAAAGTTATCAGCATCATTGGTTACCCACTGAATTGCTTTGGCATCTTTGGCAAATCAGTTGATTGGGAATGTGAGGTTTTATTTTTTGGATCTTGAGTTCTGTTTCATTCATCTATTTACTTGTTCTTGTGCCAATACCACAGTGTCTTGGTTACTTTATTTTTATAGTAAATTTTGAAATTGGGAAATTTTAATATTCCAGTGCTGTTCTTTCAATATTGTTTTGGCTGTTCTAGGTCACTTGCTTTTTCAAATGAATTTTAGGATCAGTTTGTCAGTTTCTGCAAAAATCACACTTAGATTTTGACATAGATTGTGTTGAATTTATAGATCAGTTTTAGGGAAAATTATCATCTTAATAATATTGAATCTTCTAATCCATGGAATTAGAGCTTTTGAACTTTCTTTTAGCTGTTTTATTTAGTTTTCAGAATATAAAATTTGTCATTTTGTTAAATTTGTTACTATTTTGTTTTTGCTGCTATTGTCAGTAGGGGCATTATTTTTTAAATTTTTCATTGCTAATGTAATTAAATATAATTGATTTTTTTGATTAATCTTGTATCCTGCAACTGTACTTAAATTTTTCAAAGATTCTTAGAATTTTCTTTAATTGGTGTCATGTTGCCTATCAAAGGACAATTTTAATTCTTCACTTTCAATCTCATTGTTGCTTATTTTTCTTGTCTGATTTCCTTGGCTAGAATAGTGCATTGTTGGAATAGAATACTTGCCTTGTTTCCAGTCTTTGAGAGGAAAACATTCAGATCTTAAACATTAACTATGATGTTAACTGTGATGTTAGGTAGATACCCTTGATCAGTTTGAGGAAATTCTTTCTTTTCCTAGTTTGAGGTTTTCTGTCTTGAATGGGTGATGGGTGCCTTTTGTCTGTTGAGATGGTGTTTTTCCTTCTCAGTATTAATGTATGATGTAGTACATCAATTGGTATTCAAATGTAAAACCAACCTTGCATTCTTGGAACAAATTCCACTTGATCTTGGTACATAATCCTCTTTATGTATTACTGGATTTAGTTTGTAATATTTTGTTGAGGATTTTGTGATACCCATGAGTGATATTTGTCAATAGTTTTCTTGTCATATAATTGTTTGTCTGGCTTTGGTGTCAGTTTAATATTAGCCCCCTAGGATTCGGTGGCAAGTGTTTTTTCTCTCTTTTCTGTAAGAGTTTGTGAGGGATTATATTATTTACAGTTTTAAATGTTTGGTAGAATTTACTAATAAAGCTCTTTTTATGGGAAGGTTTTATAATTACTAATTCAGTTTCTTATTTATTTGTCATTTCCTTTTTCAACTTACTATACTCAGTAATTTTTGTCTTTCTGATAATTATTGTGTTTTAAGTGTGAACATAAAGTTGTTCATAGTATCCTACAATCCTTATAAGTTTCTGTAAAGTCAATAGTGGTGCCTCTCTGTTGATTCTGATTTTGGTTATTTGTGTCTCCTTTCTTTTGTCCTCATGGTCTAGCTAAAGATTTTCCATCTTTTTGATATTTCAAGATCCAATTTTTGGTGTCATTAAATTTTCTCTATTTTTCTGTTTTCTCTTTAATTGATTTTTAAATTTTTTTCTTTATTTCCTTCCTTTAGTTTTGGCTTAGTTTCCTCATTTGCTAATTTCTTAGGATGATAACTGAAATTATTGATTTAAGACTTTTCTTCTTTCCTAATACTATATAGACATTTAAAAGTACAAATTTCCCTCTATGTACTGCTTTAGCTGCATCCTATAAATTTTGGTATGTTGAACTTCTGTTTTATTCTGTTCAAAATATTTGCTAACTTCCTTTACTGTTTCCTTCTTGACCCCGGTGTTATTTAGAAATACGTTGTCATAATTTATAAATGTTTATGGATTTCGTTATTTTCCTTCTGTTGTTAATGCTAAATTTTGATTATTGTGGTTGGAGAACACACTTTGTATAGTGTCAGTCATGTAAAAATAATTAAAGATGACATCCCTTAGCATTTGGTCTCTTCTGGAAAATGTTTCTTACACACTAAGGAAGAACATGGATTCTGCTGTTGGCGGGTCTGGTGTTTAGATAGGTCTATTTGGTAGATGATGGTGTTCAAATTTTCTGTATACTTGCTCATTTTATGTGTAGTTTTTCTATCCTTTCTTAAAAAAATTATATTTTATTGATTTTTTTACAGAGAGGAAGGGAGAGGAATAGAGAGTTAGAAACATCGATGAGAGAGAAACATCGATCAGCTGCCTCCTGCACACCCCCTACTGGGGATGTGCCCACAACCAAGGTATGTGCCCTTGACCGGAATTGAACCTGGGACCCTTCAGTCCGCAGGCCAATGCTCTATCCACTGAACCAAACCGGTCAGGGCTCTATCCTTTTTTGAAAGTGGGTTATTGAAGTTCCTAAATTTATTGTTGAATTGCATATCTTAATAACTTTTTGAGGGCTGGTCTGGTATTCATATAGTGATCCAGCTGTTTTATAGTTACCATTTGCATGGACTTTTTCAGTTTCACCACTTTCTATCTATTTGTGGCTTTGAATCTAAAGCAGCCTTGGGCAAACTACGGCCCGCGGGCCGGATCCGGCTGTTCTATCCGGTTCTCTTGCTCTCCCCTCTGCTCCTTTACTTTGAATTTATATTAGTTCACACAAACACTCCATCCATGCTTTTGTTCCGGCCCTCCGGTCCAGTTTAAGAACCCATTGTGGCCCTTGAGTCAAAAAGTTTGCCCACCCCTGATCTAAAGTGTCTCTTGATGACAGCATGTAGGTGTATCTTGCTGTTTTATTTAGTCACACAATCTGCCTTTAAGACTATTTAATTGATTCATATTTAAAGTTATTATGAATATGGTTGGATTTTCTCCCTTTCTGCTATTTTTTTAAACGTACTGTATGGTTTTGCTATCTTTTTTTTAAAGTTTTCTTTTTAAAAAAAAATAGTATATTGATTTTTAGAGAGAGAGGAAAGCAGAGGGAGAGAGAAACACTGATGTGAGGGTGCAGCATTGCCCTATTGGGGATCAATCCCGCAACCCCGGCATGTTCCCTTGACTGGTAACAGAACCGGCAGCCACCTGGTGTAGGGGTCCATGCCCAATCCACTGAGCGACACTGGCCAGGGGTTAAGTTATTTTCGTAATGGTTTAGGCATTAGAATATGTATCTTATCTACTTCAGATTATTAGTAGCTTAATTCTGGTAAAATACAGATATTTTTTTCCAATATAGATCCATTCTTTTCACTTTTCTTTGCACTGTTATTGTTACATCTATGTATGTAAAAGCCCTAAGCGACTGTTACGACTGAATGACCGGAAGGACCTGTCAACCAGTCACTATGACGCGCACTGACCACCAGGGGCCAGATGCTTAACGTAGGAGCTGCCCCCTAGTGGTCAGTGCGCTCCCACAGCCAACCTCCCGTGGCCCCTCCCCCCAGACTGCCGGCCCCCCCATAGGCCTCAATTGCTGGCCATTCCAAGGGACCCACCGGTGCATGAATTTGTGCACCAGGCCTCTAGTATGTTTATAAATGTTCTAAACCCAGTAAAACAGTGTTATTAATGTCTTATTTGACCATTTATCTTTTAAAGGAATTAAGAGAAGAAAGGAGAAAAATACATTTAAAGCATCTTAATATTAATCTAAATATTAACATATCTGGTATTCCTCATTTCTTCATATGGATTGTTTCTGCCTGTCATTTTTTTCTATAGTATAGCTCCAGCCCCTCCTTCACCTTGCCTTTGTGCTCTTTGTGATATTTATTACATATTTATACAGTGTGGGAAAAATGTAGGTTTAGAATGGTTCATATGGAAAATAATAATTAATGACTAATGATATAAGAATAAACTGTTTTACATACAACTATAAACCTACTTTTGCCCCACTCTGTATTATTAGAAGCTCAACCATACAACTTTAGAATTTTTATTTTATGACGTTATCTTTTAAATCCGTTAAGGAAGAAAACAAATAGATACATTTTTACTGTTCTTTACATTTACTATATAATGACAGTTGCCATTGCTCCTTTTTTTCTTATGTGGCTTTGGCTTTGAGTTACCATCTGGTATGGCTTCATTTCAGCCTGATGAACTTCCTGTGGTATTTCTATTTCTCATCACTCTGATCTTCCAGCAGTGAGTTTTCTCATTCTTTTTAAATTTGGGATTTATTTATTTCACCTTTTTTAAAGGATAATATTGCTGCATGCAAAATTTTTGCTTGACAATTTGTTTTTTTCTTCTGTTTAGCTCTTTGATATGTCATCTCATTGCCTTCTGGTCTGTGTTGTTTCTGACAAAGATTAAGCTATTAATCTTATTTGAGCTTCCTTATAAATAGTGGTTTTTCTCTTGCTGTCAGGATTTTCTTTTTGACCTTGGCTTTTAACAATTTAATTATGGTGTGTCTTGGTGTGGATATCTTTGTAATTACCTACTTGGAGTTTATTGAGCTTTTTAGACGTGTAGATTAATGTTTTTCATCAAAATTTGGAAGTTTTTTGCCATTATTTATTCAAATCTTTTTTCTCTATTTCTCTGTCTCCTCTCCTTCTGGGACTCATTTTATATGCACATTTGTTTGCTTGAGGGTGTTCCACAGGTCTATTGAGGCTGTCTGTTCTTCTCCACCCCCACACACTTTTCTTCTTAACCGTTGTTCAAGTTCTCTGATTGCCTCTCACCCCATTAGTTTATATCTACTGTTGAGACATTCTAGTGAATTTTTAAATTTGCTATTGAATTTTTAAATTCCAGAATTTTCATGTGTTTTTCTATAACTTAATAGAGGCCTGATGCATGAAGATTCGTGCAAGAATAGGCCTTCCTTTCCCTGGCTGCCGGCACTGCCTTCGCTCGGCCCAGAGCCACCTTTCTGCCTTTGCTCCAGCCCGGAGCCGCCTTTCTGCCTTCCCATGCTGCCCAGAGCGGCTGGGGTGGTGTGGAATGCAGGCATCACACCCAACCCCCCTGGCAGCTCGGCGTCTGCATATGCAAATTAACCTGCTGTATTTGCTGGGTTAATTTGCATACCCACTCCTGATTGGCTGGTGGGTGTCGCAAAGGTACGGTCAATTTGCATCTTTCTCTTTTATTAGTGTAGATATTTCTTAGTACAATACCCTCTTTTGATGATTCATTCCTTATCTTTACACAGGTTCTCTATAGTCTGAGAGCACAACCACTGCTAAAGAACTGCTGGCATGGGTTTTTGCTTGGCTCTCAGAGAATACGATTTTGAGCGTATTCATAATAGCTGCTTTCAAGTCTTTTTCTGCCAAGTCCAAAATTTGGGTCTCTCGGGCCCAGATTCTGTTGACCACTTTTTCCTCTGTGGTCAACATTACACAAACACACACATCACATTTCCCTGTTTCTTTGTATGTCTTACAAATTTTTGTTGAGAAGTGGGCATTTCAGAGAATATATTATAGCAAATCTGAATTCTGTTCTCTCCCTACAAATGTGATTTTGGCTGTTTCTGTTTGTTTGCTTTTAGTGAATCGTGGACTAATTCTGTAAAGTCTTTTGCTTTCTTCTCAGTTTTTGGTTCATTTTAAAATTTTTATTTTTATTGTTAAGCCTGGCTTTCTTAGCCTTGCATGTAGGTTAGCTTATTTTAGTTGTCAGCCACATGATTGGTCAGTTTATTAGTTCACCCTGGATTTTACTTCATGCATTTGTAAGGCTTGTTGTTGAGTCAGGAACTAATAACTCACTAAGGATCTCTCTGGTCTCTGCTATCAGCCTTTCCCAGGAGCACAGCCTCTGGACCACCAGCAATAAGTAGATCTTATCATTGCCTACTTTTGTGTGCCTTCTTCCACAGACCTTCCTGTTAAATTTCTGACTGATCTTCCAGGGCATCTCTTGCTCCCCCAGTATAGAGACCTTAGTCTAGTTGTGATTTTAGTTTTATCTCTTTGTTTGCCACTGAGATCTCTGTGATTTTTGACAATGCTCTAAGGCAGGGGTGGGAACATCCAGCCCATGGGATGTATATATAAGGCTGGCGAAATCATTTGCTCTGGCCCTGACAAGGCATTAAGGATGAGTTAATTAAATGTTTAACCAAATATAGCAGGCTAACTTTCAAGTTGATAATTTTGTATGGCCTGCAAATGATGTTATAAATATCCAAATGGCCCTTGGCCGAGAAAAGGTTCCCCACCCCTGCTCTGAGGCATGGAATTCCCTGCCCCCCTCTCTCATACCACTTCTACTCCATGGCGCAGTGGAGGTGAGCAGTGGTGGTGCAGCTCCAGACTAAAACTGCACAGGCTTCTGTTGCTTTTACTGATGATCAGTAGATTTTTTTGAATTAAATGTTTCTCAATTTATTTGCCTTTGATAAATTTCTAGAGTCCTTAAGTGTTTTTTTTTTGTGTTTTTTTTTTTACTATTTTATCCACTTTTGTTTTTGGGGAGAGGATTTGCCCAGTTCCTCATTCCATTATTCAAGAAGTCCTGCCTTTAAAACCACATATAGTATTTAATTTTATAGAAGGATTCTGTGTTAAGTTGGGATTGATCTGCTTGGTCTGCTATAACAAAATACCACAGACCGGTGGTTTAAACCAGTGGTTACCAACCTTTCAGACCTCACGGACCACCAGTGGTCCGTGGACCGCTGTTTTAGACAACAGAAGTTTATATTTTGACAGTTCTTGAGACTTGAAGTTCAAGATGAAAGTGTTAGCATGTTTGTTGAGGGCTCTCTTCCTGGCTTGCAGACGGCTGCCTTCTCACTGCGTTCTCATGTGGTCTTTCCCCTGAGTGTACTCAGAGAGAGATTGATTTATTATTTCTCCTCCTCTTGCAAGGATACTAGACCTATCAGATTACAGCCCCACCCTTATGACCTTAATTACATCCTTTAAGGCCCTCTCTTCAAATAGTCAAATTTGGGGGTTAGGGCTTAAGTGTATGAATTTGGGAGAGATACATTTCAGTTCATGACAAACTTCATGGTTCTCAAACCTTGCTACATACTCTCATGGTCTCACATTCCCCTCACACTTCTGAGTAAGTAGTTCCATTGTAGATAGGGGTCTCTACTACAGGAATCTATGTAACCAGATAGGTATCATCAGCCTGGGTGTGGGGAACACTCTAAGAAATCCCTCAAATAAATTAAGTGGTTACTAATTTTCACTTATAAACAATACTGCAGTGAACAATCACTATTGGACACCTGCATCTCTGTGTACTTGTCCTGTCATTGCTTCAGGACAGATATTGAGAGGTAGAATTTCCAGGTTAAAATCGATACTATATTGCTTTCCAGAAAATTTTAACACTTCACCAAGTATGGTAGAGAGAGCATTTTCACCCAAATCAATCCTAAGTTTACAGTGTTCACATTCCAGCAATATGTACTGTGAAGCTCCTTTGTTAGTAAATACTCGAATGTCACTTTGACATTTTAAAACTTTTTTTCCCCACTTTCTACAGAAAGATCCAGTGTCTAGTGGTAGAAATGAAAGTAAAGAGTTCCTACAGAAATGGTGTTTAGATGGAAATAGTGTTGTAAGTGATACTTCAGGGTCCAGATGAAAGTCTTACCTCATTTGAGTGGCAGCTTTGTTGTGCTTGAAAGGTTATCATTTGAAAGAACTGCTGGCATGGGTTTTTGCTTGGCTCTCAGAAATGAAGTGTTTAGGTAATTAAGTGCTGCAGAGAATACATTGTGGTTCAAGGACAGACTTTCTCATGCCCAGTCATACATTAGGAAGGTAGGAAATGCCATTGGATGTCTTAGGCTGAGGCTTACGTAAACTTCTAATTGGTAGGTTTTATAATGTTTGTACATTGGACAAGGTTTTGAAATAAATTGTTTTACTACTCTGAAGTTCTAAAGGATGCAAGAGCATACCTCTTTTTATATAACCCCCACATAAGTTAGAGGTTGTAGTGTATAGTAAATGTGACAGGAAGATCAATTTCTTTTCTGTTCATTCTATTCCATTAAGTTAGCCATGTGCAAAAGTGTCTCAAATTTGAGCCAGCACCTCACATCGTCCTTATTCATATTAACAGTGCTACTCTGAAACCTGAAAGCTACTCTGACCAGGTTTATTCTTATTCAAAGATACTGTGATGGAAATTAGATTGTAAAGCTCACCTTGTAAAATGCAGTTACATGTAGTTAAATCAAGAAAGAACTTGAATGAGGTTGTGGCATTCTCTTGCCCAGGCAAAAGGAAAAGAATGATCAGGTTTGAAATGTTATTTCTGAGATTTTTTTCCTTCCTAGAAACGGCGACTTGAACATAGTAAAAACGTAAATATGGAAAAACTGAGAGCCCCTGTTATTTGTGTACTTGGACATGTGGACACAGGGAAGACAAAAATTCTAGATAAGGTAAGAAAGTGCTGTTATGCATTGATACAACTTTTAAAACAATGAATGATGCCTTATGAAAAGCTAATACAAACCATGGCACATATATGCAGTTCTCGTTACAATAAATACGTTACTACTTCCTTATCGTGTTTGCTTCCTTTTGCATTTTGAAATACAAATCTGAATCTGCTGTCCTGCCCCAGCTCCGTCACACGCATGTACAGGATGGTGAAGCAGGTGGTATCACACAGCAAATTGGCGCCACCAATGTTCCCCTTGAAGCTATTAATGAACAGACTAAGATGATTAAAAATGTAAGTAGACTGTATCTCATATGTTTTAATCTCTAAAAAGATGTAAGCTATTTCAAACAGAAAAAAAGAACAGAATAGTATAACAGACCTATATGCTCACCATTCATAATTAGTATGTATGCTATTTAGTCCTATTTTGCTTCAGATCTTTCTTAAGCAATAAAACATTAGATATCGTAGGACCCATTATATTCCATTTCCTTCCCTCTTACTCCAGGAGACCATCACTATTCTGAAGTTAGTATAGCCTTCCCCTCCATGTTTTAACATTTTTACCACCTATCTCCATGTTTCAAAATAGAGTTCTGCCCTGGCCAGTGTGTCTTTCAGTGGTTAGAGCATTGGCTGTGTATTGAAGGGTCTCGGGTTCAATTCCTGGTCAAGGGCACGTACCTGGGTTGCAGGTTCGATACTTGGCCCTGGTTGGGGCTCGTGCGGTAGACAACTATTCGATGTGTCTCTCACATTGATGTGATGTTTCTCCTCCTCTCTCCCTCTCCCGCCCTCCCTCCCTTTCATACTCTCTCTAAAAATCAATGGGAAAAATATCCTTGGATGAGGATTAACAACAACAAAAATTTTTTTGAATTCCCTCTCCCATCAAATTATATATCAGATTAATTACATATATGTATTTTACCTTCCTTATTTCCTCTGTACTGGAGATATTCCATCTACTTATGCTACCTATAACACAATAAAGAAGATCACATAAGGTTAATGTAAAGCTTAATGAATCATGATTAATGCAGACACCCTTTGTGTCACTGATGTTAGGAGAACGGAGTTTTGCCAGTTCCCTCAGAAGCACTCTACCCCTTTCTAGTCAAAGTTGTCTTTCCCCCTTCTAAAGTTACCTCTAGCTTTTATTGTGTTAGTGGTCGCAGGATGTTGATATTCCAGTCCCTTCATCCCATCCTTATTTGATTACTTGTAGAAAAACTCTACTTAACTACTGCTTTGTTACTATGTATAGGAAAGGCAAAATAAGCGTCTGATACTTTACCAGCTTTCAAAATAGTGACCAATTTGGCTTGGTTTTGTATTATAAACTCTTGGATTTAAACTTATTTACTGTGTTTTAATCCATTTCAGTTATATTGTGCTGAGATAGTTCCATCTTTGCCCTGTGGTTGGCTCCTGAGTGTCTTTGATACAATTCTGGTAGTCTTATTGGTCTTTTGTTGCATTCAGGCAGTCTGGTGTAGCATGATGTTCCAGGCTTTTCTTATATATAACTCTGTCCGGACCTGCCATTGCACCTTGTAAATAATTCCCCAGTTCCATTGTCACAGAGCAGGTCAAATTGGTAAATTTAGAACTGAGAAGCAATAAATAACTGACACACACAGCATATATTATTGCATTTCAGTATCATCTCCCTTTGTCCCTTAATTAGTCTTAGTTTAGTCTCTCCAGTGTTTGTTTTGTGTGCTTGTGTTTTATGAAGCTTGTTTTCTGGCAGATTCCTAAGGAAGAAATAATGGCAATAATGTTCTTTGAGTTTTCTGAATATTGAAGAGTTACTTTGTGGCCATCAGTTGGCTACATACAAAATGCTTGGTTCACATTTTCTTTCCTTAATTATCTTAAGTTACTCCAGTTTCTTCTCACATAAAATATTGTCCTTCAGGTTTGATCACAAGCTGGTTTTCATCTTCTTATAAGTTACATGGTCTTTTTTCATTTTGGTGTTGCTTCTGGGTTAGTTTTCCAGTTGTGGCATCTTTAATTTCAGTATGCACTTTAAAGTCTTTAGTTTAGGACAGTTTTTTTTAATTACAGTTTTTCAAATTTGTAATTTACTTTTATATTTCACCTGCTATTTCTCTGTCATTGGGGAATTTATTCCACCAGTTTTCAAAATATATTTAACAGCTTATTCCACCAGTTGCCAGGACTTGAAATTAAAGCATATGGTGATCCCTCCTTTGGAAAAACTGCTGTTTGAAACTGCTCTTTGTAATTCTCTGCTATTTTTAGATAGTCCCTTGCTCTGTAAGTCAACTATGTTATTTTTAGACAGTCTCTTATTCTGTAAAATATAACTTTGTTTTTTTAGCTTGAATAATAGAAAAGATAAATTTTAGGGGCTGATATGCTGATACTAATGCCAGGTGTCTGTATAGATATGATATGTACTCAAGGTTACAAGTTGTCTGTATAGATATGACAGGTATTTGTTAGATATGATATATACTCAAGGTTACAAATTGTCTGTAAAAATAACTTACACAAGGACCTGAAAAGATATAAAAAGAGAATGCTTCCTCCTTTGGTGTTCAGAATTTGACAGAGGTAATCTGCTCTGAACCTTCGCGCAGTAAAGATGACTCCTAACTAATTGGCTCATTAAGGCGTCTTATCCAGCTCGCTGATTTTCAATACAACAAAATCTGGTGTTATATTGGAACATAGTTGAAGAGCATGACTTTTATTAGGCCTGTATTAAAGTTCTTTGGATGTTCATATGACAGTTATAAATGTTTGTATTCCAGATGCTGAAGTGGAAATGATTATGGTGCTCAGTGAATGTTGATTCAGGATCACCAGGATGCAAATTTGAAATTTTTTACATTTGATTCATTCTTTTAAACCTAGGTCAGGAGATAAGATTTTGAAAAAATCATTTGAAGATTGTCAAAAAGTATAGATAAAGTAAAAACTTGTTTTGTGTGTGTGAGAGAGATTTATTGGTCAGTGCTACTTATTGGCTTAAGAGAATGTCCCTTAGGCCCCTTGTAGTGCGTCCCTTCATTTACTCTTTACTATTTTAGGTTGATGTGGTACATTTTCTTTAACACATACTTGGGATATTTTTCAGAGTTTAGAATTGCTTTAAAATTGGACCAGAGAAATTTTCCAGACTTTGAGAACCTCTTCTTATGTGTCAGCTTTTTATAATCACTCTCAGATGATCATTCTGTCATTTATTGCTTATACTCTGTTCAGAGAATATTAACAAAGGGAATGTTTTCTTCCTTTTTTTGTTTTTTATTTGTTTGTTTGTTAATCCTCACCTGAGGATATTTTTTCCATTGATCTTTTAGAGAGGGAGGAAGGGAGAGGAGATATATTTATCTGAGAAATATCAGTTGCCTCCCACACATACCCTGAAGGGGAATCGAACCTGCAACCTGCCACCTTTTCGTGTATGGGATGATGCTCTAACCACTGAGAGCACCAGCCAGGGTGGGGATATTTACTTGTTTCAGTTTTTTCTGCAAAACTCCTTTTGATACTATTGAAAATATTAATAACTGTTATGCTTTGCTGGTTGACTCACTGTTTTCAAAATAGGTCATTTAGAAAAGGAAGTGGTGATAGTTTCAAGTTTTCATGGCAAACTAATTGTTTGTAAATACACTGTTATTGTTTTGGCTTCCCTAAGCTCTCCATCTTCCCCATCTTTTCTAGTTTGACCGAGAGAACCTACGGATTCCAGGAATGCTGATTATTGATACCCCTGGGCATGAGTCTTTCAGGTAAGAGCACATTGAGTCTTTTGTCATCAAGCAAACTGCTGGAAACCTTGAGTCTAAAAGTTCAGTCAGTGAAGTCTGACTCATCCTGAACTGTTGGGTAGTATTTTGAGATTTGTGGTTTCTACTGCAGATCTCTAGCTACTTATCTCTGCTAACTACCAATCCTCCTCTGTGCCGCACTGGAGGCACAGATTTTATTTGGATACTTGATTTTTTAAATTTTATTTTAATCCTCGCCCAAGGACAATTTTTCCATTGATTTCTAGAGACAGTAAAAAGGATGAAGAAGAGTGGGTGGGGGTGAGGGTGAAAGATACACATCGATTGGTTGCCTCCCGCATTCACACCTACTGGGGAACCTGCAACCGAGGTACATGCCCTTGACCTAGAATTGAAACAGAGACCCTTTGGTCCAAGGGCTGATGCTGTAACCATGGAGCAAACCGGCCAGGGCTACATACTCGTTTTTTTTAGAGAGAAGCCTTTTCTACTCGGAAGAACAAATCCTAATACATTCCTGGTCTATTTCCTGTGAGACCCATTGCAGGTGGAATTTTACCTTGTAGCCTCTTGGCCATATTCCTTAGCACAAAAAAACCTTCATCAGTAAAATTGGCAGAAATATCGGAGTTACTTTGGGAACTAACTCATTCCAGCTGGTGTCAGATATGTGTTTGTAAAGTGAAGGGCTAATGAATGGCACTTGAATTTAATGCATGTACTTTATTTTGTTCTTTTGTTTAGGTTTTACAAAGAAATTAAAATTTTAAGTTTTTTTAAGTAAAATTTTATTTCAAGGTTTCTATTTATGCATCTTTTTCCTTCTTTTCAACAGTAATCTGAGAAACAGAGGCAGCTCTCTTTGTGATATTGCCATTTTAGTTGTTGATATCATGCATGGTTTGGAGCCCCAGACAATTGAATCTATTAACCTTCTGAAATCTAAGAAGTGTCCCTTCATTGTTGCACTCAATAAGGTAAGCTCTGCTTCTGAAAAATTAAATTGTAAAAATATGCTTCTGCCTTAGCTGGTTTGGCTCAGTGGATAGAGCATCTGCCTGTGGACTGAAATGTCCTGGGTTCAAATCCAGTCAAGGGCACATGCCCGGGTTGCGGGCTCGATTCCCAGTGGGGGGCGTGCAGGAGGCAGCCGATCAATGATTCCCTCTCATCATTGATGTTTCTCTCTCTCTCTCCCTCTCCCGTCCTCTCTGAAACCAATAAATATATATTTTAAAAATGCTTCTTTTATTTTAGCATAACTTTCATGTAATAATCTCCTCATGGTAAGTTCAAAATGAATGACAAATTTATACACACACACACACATAACCACCACCATTCAGAATATAGACCATTTCCGTATTCCCAGAACATTCCCTCATGTTCTTCTACAGTCAGTCTGCCCCCTTCTCCAACCCCAAGCAGAGACTGATCTGCCACTATAGACTAGTCTACCTGTTCTAGAAATTCATGTTAAAGGAATTATGTGTAATCTTTTCAGTCTGGCATTTTTCATTATTCATGTTATTATAGAATTATCCATGTTGCATATCTCATAGGTTGTTCCTTTTTATTTCTTTTTTTTTTTTTTAAACAATTTTTTTTAATATATTTTATTGATATTTCACAGAGAGGAAGGGAGAGGGATAGAGAGCTAGAAACATCGATGAGAGAGAAACATCGATCAGCTGCCTCCTGCACACCTCCCACTGGGGATGTGCCCGCAACCAAGGTACATGCCCTTGACCGGAATCGAACCCGGGACCCTTCAGTCCACAGCCCGATGCTCTATCCGCTGAGCCAAACCGGTTTCGGCCCTTTTTATTTCTAAGTAACATTTTATTATCTGAATAATACCACACTTTATTTACCCATTGAAGGACATTTGGATTAGTTCTATTTTAGGTTACTTATTAATGAAGCAGCTGTGAACATTTGTACACAAGAATTGCTGGGTCATATGGTATATGTATGTTCAGCTTTGTGAGAGAATGACACATTTTTCCCAAAGGGATGTACCAGTTTTTTACATTTTAAGCTGCAGTGTTAAGAGCTCCAGTCTCTGCACACTCTTGCTGACTTGTGGCCATTCTAATGAGTGTGCAGTGCTAAAGCATTTTGGCTTAATTTGCATTTCCATGGTGACTGATGGCATCACATCTTTTCATTACTTATTTGCCACCTCTCTCTCTGTGAAGTGTCTATTTAAAATCCTTTTCTCATTGTTCATCAGTGTTGTTTTAGTGTTGAGACTTCTTTGCTATTGTTAATTTTCACCAGAAGATATTTTTTCCATTGATTTTCAGAGAAGGAGGGAGGAAGGATGGGAGAGAAGGTGGAGGAGAGGGGAGAGAAAAACAGAGAAACATCGATGTGAGAGAGACACATTGACTGGTTGTCTTCCACACACGCCCTGACCAGGGGGTGGGGAGTGAACCCGCAACCCAGGTATGTGCCCTTCAGTGTTCCAGCGCATGAGACTCTATCAATTGAACCACACCAGTCAGGGATTGTATTGAATTTTAAGAGTTTCTTAAATATAGTTAATATAAGTCCTTGGTCAGTTATGTGTACTGCAGGTAACTCTTGTAGTCAGGACTTGGGGTTTTCTTGTTTGTTTGTGTTTGTTTTTTTTCCATTTTCTATACCATGTGTTTTGAAGAGTAAAGATTTCTAATTTTGACAAAATCTAATTTCT